>NC_139217.1:427633406-427712465 GCF_055691185.1 Crinia signifera | reverse complement strand
ACCCTCTCCTTCAGGGAGAAAATGCTCTGTTCCTGGACTTCTCTGGTAATGTAGGATTGCCATCACCTGTGGGGAGCTAGGTAATTGATAAGAAAGGTGTTTCACCACAGGTGATGGCAATCCTACATTACCAGGGAAGTCCAGGAACAGAGCATTGTTTTTCCTGGCGAGGGTCAGGTAGGCAAGTATGATGGAAGTATATACACATGGCAGCACCATACAAGAATGATGTGTACTATAGACTACAAGTTTATAATCTGATTGCAGAAACCCTGTATATACTGTACATTTGCCCAGCTCTGCCTCTTAAGCACTTACAACAGTATCACCAAAACACAACCAGGCTTTGTAGAGGGGCGCATCATCATTTTCAATTCTTTAACATTTTGAAATCTTTATTGGAGCTCATTTAGAGTTAAGGTGCCCATACACGGTCCGTTAAACGGATCCGTTTGGGTCTTAATTAGCATGCATCGTATCGGATCGCATGCCTAGTGCATGTAATGCGATCCGATACGATGTTTATCTAGTACAAAAAGTATGTGCAGCACATACTTTTTGTACCGTACTATGTGATGCGCGGGAGCGCGCATCGCATAGTACAAAACGGACGGTCCGGGAACGTCTATGGGTACCTTTAAGTGTATTAAGTGTATTAAATGTAACATTTTGACACTGCATAGGCGGCATACAATTAAATTGTATACACATACTGTAGATTTTATTGCGCCTTCCTTATTACTGGAGAGGAAAGCAGTGAAGAGGGCAATGGGATTTGCTCACTAGCTCGACCCTATTTACGTCAATATGCATTGGGTCGACCACTAAAGGTCGAAAACATAAATAGGTCGACAGGGCCGGAAGGTCTACATAACCTTAGGTCGACAATGGTAAGGTGAACAGTCAAAAGGTCAATGTTAGTTTTTCACAATTTTTTTGAAACCGACATGTGCCGACAGGCGGTATTTCATACCCTACCATCCACTATGTAGTAATGGGAGAATAAACTAGTGATAAGTGCAGCAAGGCACAGTGCCCAAAGCATGGCGAGCCATGCGAGGATGAGCGGTGTACTTGGGCGATAGTGAGGCCTATAAAGCTGCTAGGTCCAACTTAAGGATAGGGATCAGGCAGGCCAAGAGAGAATTTTCAGGTAGGATGGAAGCCAGATTTAGGGAATGCCACGATTCTAAAGATATGTGGCAGGGGTTGCAGGAAATCACTAACTACAAGCCGAAAAAAACAGAGCCTTTAGACGTAAATAGAATCTTGGTGGATGATCTAAATGATTTTTATACTAGATTTGACAAAAATAACATGTCCACTGCAAGCATGATTATAAACAGACCGGATGAAGTGCAAATTGTACTAGATGAGCTGGAAGTCAGGAAGTGTCTGCACGGTGTTGCCCTGGGGAAGGCAGCTGGCCCGGATGGGATCCCGGGAAAGGTCCTTAGAGGGTGTAGTGAGCAGTTGGCATGGATCTTTACATTGCTGTTTAATTGTTCGCTACAGACTTGTGTTGTCCCAAAATGTCTCAAAGCTATTACGATGATCCCAATACCCCCTGGATGATTACCGTCCCATCGCCTTAACATCATTGGTGATGAAATGCTTTGAGCGCTTGGTTTTGGGACACATTAAGTCTAATTTTACAGCAAATTTTGACCCATTCCAGTTTGCCTACAGAGAAAATAGGTCCACGTTGATGCGATTCTGCTGGTTCTGCACCAAACGCTGAGCTATCTTGAGAAAAGGGGTTCCTATGTTAGAATTTTGTTTGTGGATTTTAGTTCTGCTTTTAATACCATTATTCCAACATCGTTGGTTTCCAAACTTTTTAATTTGGGACTAAATGGGTATCTGTGTAATTGGATTCTACAATTTTTAGTGAACAGACCACAGGTAGTGAAGCTCGGAAATCATATCTCCGGCGAGGTCATGGTTAGTACAGGCGTACCACAGGGGTGTGTCCTGAGCCCGTTGTTATATTCTTTGTTCACGCATGATTGCGTGTCAACTTCAGAATTCGTGCAGATGGTGAAGTTTGCGGACGACACCGCTGTGGTTGGCCTGATAACCAATGACGATGAGGTAGCGTATAGGTCTGAGGTTTGCAGACTGTTTGAATGGAGTAGGCAAAATTGTCTGCATTTAAACACAAATAAGACCAAGGAGATGAGAATAGATTTCAGGCGAGATTGTGGTAGGCCAATGCTTCCCATTTTTATTGAGAATAAGCCTATTGAGGAGGTGCAGGTTTTTACATTTTTGGGGCTACTCATTTCAAATGATCTTACATGGTCTCTAAACTCTACCACGGTGGTTAAGAAGGCCCAGCAAAGGCTTTTCTTTTTAAGGAAACTCAAAGCTGTATGCTCCGACATTAACACACTAACTAGATTCTATAGGGGCATTGTGGAGAGTGTCTTAACTTATGGAATCATAGTTTGGTTCGGGAGCTGCACCGTGGCTGAGAGGACCGCGTTAGATCATGTGATAAAAATTGCAGGCAAAATTATCGGGGTGTCTTTACCATGCGCCCATGAATTATACAAAAATAGATTGCTAAAGAAGGCAAATTGTATTTTAGCAGATCCTAGCCATCCAAAATACGAGGCTTTTGAAGTTTTGGTATTTGTTTCCTAGCACGGCCACCCCGATTTCCATCGGGGTGGTCGTGTCGGAAAAATCGCGTCGGTCGCATCGCATGCGTCCAAATCGCATGCGATGCGACCGACCCGATTTTTAAATTGAATCAAATGTGAATAGGGTCCCTGGGACCCGATTTTACATTGGATTCAATGTAAAATATTCCCTAGACCCCCAATTTTACACCCTGAACCCCACGCCACGATTGACGCCAACCCGAAGCGTGGCGAGTGCAGCGAACCCGCGAGGGGCGGCGGTGCGCGTCCTCCGACCTTTTCATTCCCCTACTATCCACGTCGGCGTGGAGTTGAGAATATAAAGTGTGGCGAGCACAGCGAGCCACCGAGCCCAAAGCGTGGCGAGCGTATGCGTATAACTTCACAGGTATACGCGTCCCCTCGCTGCGCTCGCCACACCTTATATTCTCAACTCCACGCCGACGTGGATAGTAGGGGAATGAAAAGGTCGGAGGACGCGCACTGCCGCCCCTCGCGGGCTCGCTGCGCTCGCCACGCTTCGGGTTGGCGTCAATCGTGGGGTGACGACGGGGCCATATATAATGTGAAATGGGTCATATTGGCCCATTTCATATTGTTTCCTATGTGAGATGGACGTAATCAAGTCCATCTGATCTTGTGCCATTATAATGGCACAAGACCGACGCGATGCTCCCGATTTCAATTTAAAAAAATATTTTAACATTGAAGCCTATGGAAAAATCACGGGCATCGCGTCGGTCGCGTCGGGGGCAATGTTAATGGTCGCGACCGACGCGATGCCCGCGATTTCGCCTTTGCCGGCAAAATGGACCTGATTTCAAAGGAAAGGCATCGTGTATAGGGAGGCATCGTGTATAGGGAGGCCAATCCCGGGATCGGGATCCCGGGATTTGGCCTAAAAAAGTCTGGGATTTCAATCCTGGGATTGGATTATCCAATCCCGGGATTTTCGGGATTAGACTGCGCATGCGCAGTCTAATGCCGGGCAGCGACTGAGCACTAGCTCAGACGCTGCCCGGCTCCCGAATCCTGACCCCTGCGTGCGCCGATGCGTAGCGTGACAGTAGAGGTCACGCTGCGCAGCCTTCTGCTGTGCACGCCCCCTTCCAGTCTCCTCCGCACGTCGCCCGCCTGCCTCTGCCCGCCCGCATCCTTTCCGGCCTGCGGCCTGGCTGCTAAGAAGGAGGTGCACGAGCCTGGAGGCACCGTGCACCTCCGAACCCACTCCCGGCCGGCCGCCCGCTAATGTAAGTAAATGTGCGGGTCGGTCGGTGTGGGGGTGGGTATGTGTGGAGCAGAACTGTATTAGGGATGCCAATCCCGGGATCCCGAGAATCCCGGGATTGAGCATTTTTCAATCCCGGATCCCGGGATTGAAAAAATGCCCCGGGATTGGCATCCCTAATCGTGTACCTTAACTTTAAGGTACACGATGCCCGCGATTGTGGCCGTGCTAGGAAACAAGTACCGAAGTTTTGCCATCACAAAAACGATGTATTCCGGCACGTACAAAGCGTATGTCAAATAGCTTTTTTCCCACTGCTGTTCGTATGCTAAATGCTGTAAAGTGATATGGGAATTGCCCTAAAAGTTTTTCTTTTGTTTAGGTTCTTGTGTTAAGTTTTGTTGACAGTGCATTGTTGTGATGTATTGTTAATAACAATAAAGTATTCTTATCTATCTTATCTTATCTGATCTTACTTAGGCGGTGTCCATGTCGACTATGTCAACATTCGGAACAAATGTGAAAAACTCATGTAAAACTTTTGACTGTCGACCTTCCCATTGTTGACGAATGCTTGTGTTGACCTTCCAACCCTGTCGACCTATTTCAGGTGTCAACCTAAGCCCTGTCGACCTTTAGTGGTCAACTTAAATAGGGTCGACCTATCGTTAAAGGCCAACAAGGCGAGTACGACAAGGGCATTGACATGTATTCACAGCTGAAGCACACATGTATGAGGCCGCAGGTACACTTGTTATGAAAAGGGCCTTTAACATATCTGTAGGACTTGGTATTGAAAGAGGTGTTGGCAATTCTGGAAGGCATGGCCATGCTCCTAACAGGAAAAAAAAAGGAGGATAGAATGGCCCTCATTCAGAAGTGCCACTCATTCATATGCCACAAAGTACCAACGTTCGGTGATTCGCACGTGTGCCATACCCACACTGCCCGTGTGCAGTTTGGGTCTGTGACATAGGTTGTACTATAGCATACCTCCCAACATGACCCTCTCCAGGAGGGACACAATGCTCTGTTTCTGGACTTTCCTCTGAGTGTATGATTGATTTCCTGTTTGAAACAGGTTACTTCATCATAAGAAAGGTGATTCAACACAGGTGATGGTAATCATGGGTGCCAGATGGGGTCCTGACAGTCGGGATCCTGACAGGCATTTACCTGACGCAGGGATCTCGACTGTCAAAACACAGACAGCCAGGTTCCCGACGGCCGACGGCTATTTTCCCTCGTGGGGGTCCAAGACCCCCATAGAGGGAGAATAGAATAGGTGGCTCGTGTGGCGAGCGCAGCAAGCCCGCAAGGGGCTTTGTTGCGCTCGCCATGCTGTCTGGGTCCGGCCAGTCGTGATCCCGAGGTCGGGCTAATGACTGTTGCGTCCCGACTGTCGGACCCCTGTACCACACCCGGTAATCATGCATTAAGAGAAAAGTCCAGAAGCATTGTGTCCCTCCTGGAGAGAGTCATGTTGGTAGGAAATGACAGTCCGGTGCCCTCTTTCCACCCGAAACTAGCATCCATGTCCTTCATTTCTCCAAACAGCGGAGGGACGAGGCCATAATATCCGTCAAAGGGCAGAGATTTCCTGGCCTCTAGACAGGACTAGCAGCAGCTGGCATGTGCGGCCCCATTGGCTAGACAGCCGGCTAATGGTGCTGGGAAAGCTCTGATATACCATCCCCTTCAACAGCTGACCTGGGCAGTTGGGTACTACAGGGATGCTGCAACAAAATGCAATGATGAGGAATATTAGCCGGACTTTCTAACTGCTTCTGATGATTGCAGATTTAGGTCCGCATTTATCAAACCATATTTTCAGCTAAATCCCAGAAAACAACCATTTTCAGGGGTTAGCCGCAAATATTAAGTATCGCTGAAATATACCATAGTGGCACCATACCTTTCGGAGCCCTGTCCCTGCGAGCAAGGGGGTAATACATCCCAGCTCTAGGATCACATTTTACAATGCGATCCTGGGTGGTAATTTTCCGCTCAGAACACATTGTATATGCGATAATTGATAAATGGGCCCCTTACTCTTTATTTACTCTAATACTTAAATCATTATTGCTATGGTGGCTATGAGGGCGATTCGGTATCAATTAACTACTACAGTACTTGCTACAGATCACATGCTGGAAGCCGCCCAGCATGTAAAGCCCCACCCTGCCATGTGATCAGCCTAAACCCCCTAAACACCACGTTGCGGTCCCCTCAACACCCACTGCCAAAATCGCCTGTTTGCCATTTTCGCACTTTGCTGAAAGGAGCCCTATATCATATTGAGTTCTGGAAAACTAATCACAAAACGTAACTGACATTTCTGTTTTGGCTTTGACTGGATAGAACAGGTGTCCTCAACTCCTGTCCTCAAATACCACTAACAGGACATGTTTTGTGCATTTCTTGAAGCATGCGCAGGTGAGAACATTTAGTTTTGTAGGTCAGTAATTCTCCAACCTGCCTCCACAGGCACAAAATCCTCACAACATGACCTCAATTCACGTTGAATTAATTGATATTTCTTTCTGCATTTAATGACCATTTGTATGGTAAATATTAGTTCCTTATTTATAAGACTGTGAAGACAAGATTCTCTGTTGTGTATGTGACACTTCATTACATCATTGTATTGTGTGTAAACCAGGTAATGCAACTTTTGCACATACTACTAACATTGTCATGCCACATCTCTGCTACATTAAGTACTGTACATAGGCTTGTGACTCCTGACATAGACATGGCCCCAATGACATCACTAGTGATGTACAGCAGAATGAGTCCTGACATGTGCCTGACACAACCTATGTATGTCATCAAATGCTTTTTCAGGCATACATTTTTTCCTGTGTCAAATGCATTAAACCCAATGGGGTATATTATATTTACTAAATTGTGGGCTTTTAAATGTGGAGATTTTGGCCATAGCAACCTATAAGGGTCTACTTATTATTAATCTAGAACCTTCTACAGGATAATAGCTAGAACCTAGAGAGGGAGAAAGTGGTATACCAAGCTGAGCACCTCCTTTGTATAAGACACCAAGAAGGATACGTAGATATAAAGCAAGTGTAGAGAAAATAATACTTCCTTCTTTCATGGGATTTCAGATCATTTTCACTCAAGAAGATGTTTTTTCATACATAGAAGGGGAAATTGAAAAAAAAAAAAGGGCAATGTGTACATGCACTGACACTTCTCTTTAACAGTGTCTATGATACGTTTAAAACCAATGCGTACCTAACTTACATAAGGCATAGTTGCCTATCCTCCTGCATTCTGCAGGAGACTCCCTGAAATAACAGCAATCTCCCTCTCTCCCTCATTAGTCTAGCAATCTCCCTCATGTCACCTAGCCCACATTACACTGTTACATTTTGGGGAGAAAAGGAATGAGAGATAGATACATTTACATTGAATCATTAGCACCATTTACCAGCACGTTACCAAGTATAGTATGTCTTACTAACTGCTTTAAGGCTCAACTACATTTGTTTATAAGTCATTTAAAAAGATTCCTCTCCGATGTAGCAGTACACAGCCACGTTCACAATCTCTTTTCACAATCTCTCTATATATGGAACTAGACACGCCCCCCTCAATGGGGCCGCTTTGCTAAATTCTACTACCAACTATAATCTCCCTGAAACTAGTTTTCAAAAGTAGGCAAGTATGACATATGGTTATATTAATAACATGTATAATGGTTTCTTTAACACAGAGATGTGGGTAGCATACCCGTACTAACGATGCACGGTGAAACTTCAATCCCATAAAGGTATCTTTGACTCACATTTTGAAAAGACGTATGTATATTTATTTAAAAAACAAAAATCAAAAGGGGGGTACACATTCATAAACAAGTGCAATATATGACACAAATAAAATTCATTAAACTGGGTAAAAACTACGGTAGAAGATGAGGCAGTGTCCTGAGGTAGCTGGAATATTTCAGCACACAGTTTTGATCCGGACAGCCCTGATGCAGTATATACCAGTCATGCTGCAGGTCTTACCTTGATCTCTCCCTTGGGCTTTTAAAAGGTAGTAACAGGTTCCTGACACCAACATGTTTTGGGACACCAGGTCCTGAAAAAGGGATTATTATCTGAATTCCAGTAAAAAGAAGACTACCCTCAAGTAGCTTATTAAGCTGAAAGAAGTATTAGTTTTATATTTTCTCTCCACTTATTTACTAAGTATCCTTCTTGGTGTCTTATACAAAGGAGGCGCTCAGCTTGGTATACCACCTTCTGCCTCTCTTAAATTCACCATCGGTACCTTCATGCTTAAACCCTTAACACTTAACTTAAACTACACTTATCTATAAATAACGACACGGACACAAGTGCTGGCGTTTCAAAATAACGAATGTCAAATTTATTTTGACAACAAACTAACGACTATAATATTGGTGGCGGCACTAAAGAACGGTCAGATCAAAGAAAAAGGGGGTGGGTAGGGTCACCATAACATTCACACACCGCTGGTGACCAACTCTCCCAGCCAACCACCGGTGTCGGTGGAGGCAGCCATCTTCCGTGCATAGAAGTATGGCTCGTGACAATCGATGCCTGGAGAGCGCACCCACTAATGTACACACATTCCATCAACACAGTTGACCGTTCTTTACCGCCGCCCAAAGAAGAAATAGAGACAGAAAATAGGGATGGGTGGGTGGGGAAAAATTCCCAGAGAGGAAGTCACTCTCTGGTCAGCAGACCCTTCTCTCCCCTCTAAGTCCTCCCACTGCCCCCATTGGCTGCCAGACGCAGCCCTTCCCCTCTCTGTTCATCAAGCCAGCATGATAAGCCCCTTCGGTGATTTATGTCACCTCTAGCTTAATCAGCCATCGGTGTTCCTTAAATTCACCATCGGTACCTTCATGCTTAAACCCTTAACACTTAACTTAAACTACACTTATCTATAAATAACGACACGGACACAAGTGCTGGCGTTTCAAAATAACGAATGTCAAATTTATTTTGACAACAAACTAACGACTATAATATTGGTGGCGGCACTAAAGAACGGTCAGATCAAAGAAAAAGGGGGTGGGTAGGGTCACCATAACATTCACACACCGCTGGTGACCAACTCTCCCAGCCAACCACCGGTGTCGGTGGAGGCAGCCATCTTCCGTGCATAGAAGTATGGCTCGTGACAATCGATGCCTGGAGAGCGCACCCACTAATGTACACACATTCCATCAACACAGTTGACCGTTCTTTACCGCCAAGCTAGGCCCTAAGCCGCAGCACCGCCACCAACAATACAACGCTCAGCACTGATTCCTCAAAAACAAAAACAGATCCTCTAAAAACATTGCCATGCCCTCCGTGCTCAGGTGCACGCCATCCTCCCTATACAGCTCTGCTCTCTGGAAAACGATGCCATCATGTCGGATGACACCCCCCCCACTTGCCAACACATATCGCTCCACAGCTGTATTTACTTTTTTACGAGAGCTATCCACCCGCGGGCAAGATCGTGCCGATCTCCAGACACGCCTGGGAATCATATTTGACCAGACCAGTTTACAAGCCGGCCATGCCTGCGCAACAATATGAAAATCCCTGATGATGAGGGACCGTAATTCCAGGGTCGTGCATTGCCCCACATCATTGCCGCCTAAATGGATGACCAGCACCCTGGGAGTGCCGTAGCTCTGCATGGCCCTCAACAGCTGTTCCTGCAAGGCACACCAGCGCATGCCTCTCACACCCAACCATCGCACAATGCTCGCTTCCGGATACATGCACACATCCGAGGCCACCGGCGACCTTGAGGCCCAATACACGAAAGAATGGCCTATGACCCACACGCTCCTGACATCCTGCCGACCTGCAACAGGGTACAATACATTAAGACCATTCCGAACAATGCAAACTGAAAAAACACGCATACAAGAGGGGGGGAGAAAAGATAAAGTTGTTGGACCATGGCACCAGATCTTGAGGCACAAAACACACAAACCCCCGGAGTAAACTATCAGTTACGCCATGACAAATTAGGGATCAGCCAAATTGTGCCCCCGGGGGAAATGTGAACACACCTCAAGACCCCCACAGTAGGTTGACGAGTGCTTATGCATCCAGTGAACCATGATCCGGCAAAGTGACAGAGAGAGTTGGCCGAATGTACCTGCGAAAGACTGCGGAGCGCCATCGGCCCAGAGACTGAATCTCTGCGTCGGAGCGGCCCCCCGCAGCTGCAGACGTAGCAGCCCCGATCCTAAAGGAATAAGACCCAAACTCCTTTGGATCGAGGCCCAAGGCCCCCAGCGCCCGGCCCAGGACATGGCAGAACTGGTACCTAGTGAGCGGTGACCCGTCCTCATGCATCAACCACGCACCCGGGCGGTCGGGGCGCACCTGTTGAAAGGCCAAGGCCATCTCCACCGGGCACACCCCTTCCGCCGTACCTGGGAGCAACGACAGCCACCGCCCCCTCCCAGTCTGGTCCGTCTTGGACCGTCGCATATGACACAATACAGAATCGCCTTGGACCACCACATCGGTCACGTCCAAAGGCGACGGGGCATTCTTGGACGGCGCCACCAGCTCCCCAATCCTAAAGGCCCCATGATATGCCATTGCGTATGCCAACCGGAACAGTAGGACCTCGTAGCGAGGGTAGCAAACGTCCCGGAGGGCACCCAGCAGCGGTGGGAGCAGTGCAATATCAATAGGCCGCCTTCGGTCGGAGACTGCCGGAGTGGCCCGTTGCCAACCCCTCAATGCTCTAGAAACTAGAAAAGACTTAGATGGGTCAGCACGACCATACAAGGATGAGAAAAAGGAGACCCCGGACAACACCCGCCTATCCGCGGCAACAGAGAAATTCAAAGAATACAGGTGCCAAACAAAAGCCACCATAGCCGCCCTGGGCGCCTTACCTGCCTGCTCGGAGGAGAGCCTGAATTGCTCCCACTCCTGCCACCCTTCTTGGTAGCATCTCAGAGTCCTTGGTGCGATGGCCCGCATGGCTAAGCCCTCCATGCCGGCCTGATCATCTGCCAAACATAAGGGGGACATGACTCACCAACGATGTCTGCACCGGGGGCCAAGGTGTGAAAACGGGCCCAATCCCCCCTAGATAAAGCATCCGCGATCGAATTCTCCACCCCCGGCACATGCTTGGCAGTGAATTGGATGTTTAACAGCAAGCACCGCAAGACTAAGCGAGACAACAACCTCAATACAGGGAGCGAGGAGGAGCCCTGACGGTTTATCGCCTGAACTACCCCCAGGTTATCGCACCAAAAAACTATGCAGGAATTCCTTAGTCTATCCCCCCATAGCTCAAGGGCCACCACAATGGGAAATAATTCAAGCAACAGCAAATTGCGCGTAAGGCCCTCTGCGACCCACTCCACGGGCCATGGCGCCGCGCACCATGACCCGTGCAGGTAGGCCCCGAAACCAATCCCTCCAGCAGCATCCGTGAACAATTCCAATTGGGCACTGCTACGCCGAGGAGCCGGCCATATCAATACCCCATTGAACTGTCCTAAAAAGGAACTCCATATTTTGAGATCCCTCTTTAGCTCCGCAGATAAACGCACGAAATGCAACGGATGCCGGATCCCCGCCATGGCGCGTTCGAGTTTTCTGCAGAAAACCCGACCCATCGGGATCACTCTGCAAGCAAAATGCAGCAAGCCAAGTAGCGACTGAAGCTGGCGCAACTGAAGCTTACCCGCGCACAAAGCCACTGAGACCACCCCTTGCAGCCGTTCGAGCTTATCAAGGGGAAGCCTGCAGCAGCCAGCCAGCGTATCGATTTCTATCCCAAGGAACGATAGGCGGGTAACTGGCCCCTCCGTCTTTTCCACTGCTATGGGCACCCCAAAAAACTCAAACAGCCGCTGTACAACACCCAACAGTGCCGCGCAACGTGAGGACCCGGCCGGGCCCACGCATAGAAAGTCGTCAAGGTAATGTGCCAGGCCCCACTCCCCCGACTCCTTCTGCGCGCACCAGTGCAAGAAAGTGCTAAAACGCTCGAAATAAGCGCAAGATATCGAGCAGCCCATGGGCAGGCACCTATCCACGTAGAAACCCGTGGGTAGCCGGAAGCCCATGAACCGGAACGAGTCCGGATGCAATGGAAGCAGGCGGAAGGCCGACTCAACATCAATCTTCGCCAGCAACGCCCCCGCGCCAAAATTTCGCACGATAGCCAAAGCCTGCTCGAAAGACTGATAAGTGACACGGCACAACTCCTCAGGAATTGCGTCGTTCACCGATGAGCCCGGCGGGTGAGACAAATGCTGAATAAGCCGAAACTTACCCGCCTCCTTTTTTGGGACCACCCCCACCGGGGAGAGCACCAAATCCCCGATCGGAGGAGTCCCAAAAGGCCCTACCATTCGCCCTAACCTCACTTCCTTAGCAACCTTTTCCAGCACTACGAGGGGCATGTCTATGGCTGACTTGAGGTTCCTGGGGGATTTCGTGTTAACTACGCCTCGAATGGGGAGGCGAAAGCCAAAACGAAATCCGTCTGTCAAGAAAGTCGCGCAAGGTCTGTCCGGGTAATCGTTCAGCCATTGGGCCATGTGATCCACCCGAACCGGGGAGGGGGCCTTACTGAGGAGCGCCTCCGGCGGCCGGCCTAGGCGGAGCGGCCCCCTGCCTGCCACGGTTGCAATCCCTGACGGGGTGAGGTCCCCAACACCGAGCGCAGGAATGCTTAAATCTACAGCGGTTTCCCAGGTTGCAGCCGACCCCATTAAAGCCAAAACATCTGCCCGCGGGTGCTCCACCCGCGCTACTCCGAAAGGGGGGAAGGGGTCGCCTAGCAACAGCGCCCGCAGCCGTAGGGGCGGGAGGAGCCGGAGAGGGAGGGGCAGGGGGCGTAACGGATGACGCCGGCTTCTTGCCTACCCAAAGCTCTACGTCTTTGCATCCGAAATCTATGATGGCCGACCCCGACTGTTTGTGCCGGAAGTCCTCATCATACGATTTCCATGCTGTGCCGCCATCCGACGTGAACATTTCATAAATCATGTGCATATAACGCACCATATTCATGTGTTCCTGCGGCCTGGTCTCTAGATAGCATGCGGCGAACATAAAGAGCCCCGCCTGCCATCTATGGTAAGTGCAATACGCTGCCTCCCCTATACCCCCCTTTTTCTTCGCAGCGCGATAGTCCTTCTCAGCCTGCGCAGTCATAGTGAAGAAACTCACAAATTTTCCTTCATTGATTCGCTCCTGAACGCTCCTGCGCAAACCCCTGCATACTGCCGTATAATCGCAGCGCACCACGTTTCCTTTTGGGAAAAGTGGTGAACCCGAGCTCCCGCTGTTGGAACGGGAGTACCTACGGCGGCGTCTAGAATGCCGATGCCTCCGCCGCGACCTATGACCGCCCTCCTCCTCCGATGTCACGGAATTGGACCCGGAGGAGGAGGAGGAGGTACGCGACTTGCGCCTGCGTCGCTTCGCCTTACGCGCTGACCCACCTGATGTTCCTGCCACCGCTACTGCCATCGTCTGGGTCGCTGGGATGGACGTGCCCCCGGAACCGATCATCGGGCTGGATGTTGACGCCTCCTCGGTTGGCGTAGCCACGGGAACAGCCGGCATTGGAGTAGGCATAGCATTTTGTGAAAGAGACACACTGGGGAGCAGCGCAGTGGAACTACTTGCTTGCGGCCCCTCGGAAGGAGAGCTGAGTAGCGGGACCAACACAGACACTAACTGCCGCCACCTGTCTTCTGCCTGCCCAGTCCCCCCTGCTTGCTGCGCCTGCTGGGCTGCCACCCCCGACCCAGTAACCCCTGAGGTGCCTCCCCCGACCGCGCGCCGAGGCAATAGCCTGGCTCTCCGCAGCCACTGCCTCCTGGCTAAATGTAAGGGGGACATACCCAATCTAGCCGGGGATGGGGGGGGGTTCACCACCTCCCCAGTGTCCCCAAATCGTGCCCCCGCTGGTACCCCTGCCTGACTAGCCCTGCGCCCGCCCCCAGCCAACCTACTGGCCAGCCTAGGTATATTGGAGGGGCGGGCGGCAGGTAGAACCTCCACATTATTCCTGGCCAGCCTGCTGGCCAGGATGGGGATGCCAGATGGGCGCCCTGCAGCCTGGGCAGGGCTCCCGCCATGTGCGCCTCTCCCCCCTGCCAAATTATGGCGTGGCCTTGTGTCAGGCACCGCCGCCGGCCTAGCGCCCGCAGCGGCGCCTCTCCCGGCACCAGAAGCTCTATAGTTGCCCCGCGCAGCGTTGCTGCGAGCCCCCCTGCCTCCTCTCCCCCTTCCTGCAGCACTCGCTGCGGCCGGGCGCCCGATGGCGCGCCTCGCGCCGGGATCGCCGGCCGCGTCATCAGTGTGGGACCCGCGCCCACGTGACGCACTCGCCGCTGACCGCTGGACGCCCGCCGGACTCCTCTGACTGCCCCGCCGCCGGCCTGGAGAGGCCCCGGCGGCAGGCCCGGCTATGGGTGAGTCCAGCGCGTCAGCCAGGCGGGCGGGGGGGCGCACGCTCCTAGATGGACGGGGCATGTTAAGACCCCGAGGCTACTTACTGCCCTAAACTCACTAGTATAGCTAGATAGAGAGAGAGGGATAGTACAGTTAAGTAGACAGGAAAGCTAAGGGAAAGAAAGATAGTTAGTATAAAGAATCTATAAGGGACAGTACAGGAGCTGGCAAGGCAGAGGTCTTACCAGTTCCAGAAAAATTCCCAGAGAGGAAGTCACTCTCTGGTCAGCAGACCCTTCTCTCCCCTCTAAGTCCTCCCACTGCCCCCATTGGCTGCCAGACGCAGCCCTTCCCCTCTCTGTTCATCAAGCCAGCATGATAAGCCCCTTCGGTGATTTATGTCACCTCTAGCTTAATCAGCCATCGGTGTTCCTGTATAATATTTATTTAGTGGCCCATATCTGACAACATATCCATATCATTTGTGTAACTGTTTAATAGAAATTAATGTATAAGATACAGGGTATGAAGCTTGCCGCCATTTTACAACTGTTGTTTACAACTAAAACCATTTATTTTGAGGCTTGTGCTTAGGATAGTGTGTGTGGAGCACATCAGCTAGAGAGCTGCAGGTTATCCAAGCTTAGTGGAGCATATATGCATCTAGATTCCTAGTGGTTAATTATCTAGAACGTCACAAACATTTACATATATCTGGAGGTCTAGTATTTAGGGGGTTTATTGGTACTTGTGTAGTTTCACAGCGCCACCGCGCGCACAGTCTGTAACAGAAACTTGGCAGCCTGCCAGACTCTGTGCGCGTGCCGCTCTAGCTGTTATCCTAGCTGTTCTCAGCGCTACGTTACCAGCGTAGCGTGTGCGCGTGCCACTCTAGCTGTTCTCATTGCAGCGCTACGCTATCAGCGTAGCGTAATGTACACGCTACAATTGAGACGCTGGATTCAGACGCTAATGCGTCTGAATTTGGTAGGGTGTAGGACATTGTGCAAAACATCCTAAACCTGTTCACAATGACACTAGTCGACGCAACAGCTGTCGACCTTGTAAATTCCACTATCCACGCCAACCCGAAGCGTGGCGAGCGGCGGCGGTACGCGTCCTACGACCTTTTCATACCCCCAATATCCACGTTGGCGTGGAGTTGAGAATAGAAAGTGTGGCGAGCGCAGCGAGCCACGTAGCCCGAAACGTGGCGAGCGGACGCGGACACCTGTGAAGCCCGCGAGGGGACGCGGATACCTGTGAAGGTATCCGCGTCCCCTCGCCACGCTTTGGGCTCGGTGGCTCGCTACGCTCGCCACGCTTTCTATTCTCAACTCCACGCCGACGTGGATATTGGGGGTATGAAAAGGTCGTTGGACGCGTACCGCCGCCGCTCGCCACGCTTCAGGTTGGCTTGGATAGTGGAATTTACAAGGTCGACAGCTGTTGCGTCGACTAGTGCCATTGTGCACAGGTTTTAATAGTGTACCCCTAGACCCAGCTAAATTTAGATGCTTTAGCCTCTAAATTTAGATGTACCCCCACACCCAACTAAATCCAGACGCTTTTGCGTCTGGATTTAGATGCCCCAACACCTTAGCGGCTTCGAGATTCAGACGCATTAGCGTCTGAATCTAGCGTATACATAGCGCCTAGAGCGGTGTGCCGGGGTGTGTAGTTTACAAGCCCCGGCACGTCAGCGGTGTGCCGGGGTGTCCACTTTAGTTGTCAGCAGTGCCCAGGCGCTGCCTATTTCACTGTGGAACTACAAGTACCACAGTGAACTGTCAGCGCCTGGGCAGCGCGCTGCTGCTGCTGGCCGGCCGCTATGCTGTTAACGTAGAGCTAGAACGGCACGAGCACAGTCAGACAGCGCTAGAGCGGCACGCGCACAGTTAAACAGAGCCTCTGGCAGGCTGCCAAGTTTCTGTTACAGACTGTGCGCGCGGTGGCGCAGTGAAACTACACAAGTACCGGTTTATTTACTAAGATGGGATTTCTTTTGAAGTTTTGAAGCCCCGTACTTGTGTGGGTTTCCACCGGGTACTCCGGTTTCCTCCCACAATCCAAATATATACTGGTAGGCTAATAGGCTCCCATCAAATTAACCCTAGAATGTCTGTGTGTGCGTGTACATGTGGTAGGGAATTTAGATTGTAAGCTCCACTGGGGCAAGGATTGATGTGAATGTTCAAATATTCTCTGTAAAGCGCTGCAGAATATGTGTGCGCTATATAAGAAACTGTTATTAATAATAATAATAATAATAAGATCAGATGTTGCTATGGGGAACCAATCAGATTCTAGAGAAGGTGCTAAATAAAGAAAGATCTACATTGTCTAGTCCTACAACCAAAAGGTTGACAACTAATGGTCAACAGGGTCAAAAGGTCCACAGTCAAAAGATTGACATGGTCAAAAGGTTGACACGTAAAAGGCCGAAAAGTGTTTTTATTGTTGTTTATGTCATGAAAAATTCATGTTGACCTTAAAAAAACTAATGTCGACGGTTTGTCCATGTCGACCTGTAGTTGCCGGCCTTTTGATTGTCAACCTTATGATTGTCTATCTAAAGCCTGGATACCTCTTTCTTATTTCCATACATGTGTTTGTTACTACGCTGTGGGATTTGGCAATGAGGTTACTTGAACTTGAATAAAGAGATTCTGAGATGCAGGTATAATAAGTTCATTTATAGACCTGAATATGTTGGAAATAACAAATAAAGCCTTCTTTAGATGTTATACAAAGCGCTGCACTGGAATCAGTAGGATAGATTCCTTTTATTTTCTACTTTTTTGTTTTATTTGTATTGTGTACAGTTGTTTTATGCAGTAATTAAACTTCTTATGATTTGGTTCAGAACATTTTCTGTACAGACTGTACTTATATTTTTAGCTGCCGGTTATTCATTGCGTCACAAGCTGTATGTACTAACATAGAGGTAACTTGATGATTAATATGAATCACAACTATCTACAAAATTGTATTGTAACACCTGTCTCATGCATTTATTAAGAATATCTAGCGTCTGTCACTGTCCTCTTGATTTGGGGAGTGGATTATAGCCCAGAAGTTGAAATCACATGTGGCATTATTGGGTCAATTAATATGGTTGGAAGAAGACCACACAAAAGCTGAGTACACACTATGCCATTTCACTAAATGTTACTATGCATGATATTGATTTTGTTAACAATATTATCGTGCATGTTCGACGGGAGTCTCGGTGACGTCACTGACCAATATTGTTAACAATATAAGTCAGTGTGTATGCACTAGGGCCCTTATTCTGGTTGACTTGCTTAGGTGCGAATTCGCACCCTTGCGAGTCAACCAGAACCCACCCTGTGAATGGTGGTACGCCCGCACCTCTTCGCATGCCGAGTCTCTTCGCCCCTGCATGCAAATGGATGTTTTACATAAACATCCATTTGCATGCCAGTGGGAACCTCCCCCATCGAATGATGGTGAAGACACACGCATATGTAAGGGTGGTCCAGACCTCTCATACATATGTGTGTAGAATTCCAGTGAATTCCAGTTATGTCATCTGTCCGCCCCCGGCACATGCCTCACGAGTCTTCATGAGAACGCCCATGAACTTCTGGGTGTTCACATATACTAATGGCCCAGGCCGGCACTCCACTACCCCCCCCCCCCTGCACAAATAGCAGGGAGCGCGCACTCAAGGAACAGATTTTGCGCCAAGTTTGCACGCTCCCAGCGTATACACATGCGCAGAAATGCTGCTGCGCATGCGCAAAACATCGGTCCCAGTGGGAATTAACGCCAGAGCGAGTCAACCAGAATAAGGGCCTAGATCAAGCATTTCTAACC
Organism: Crinia signifera; assembly: GCF_055691185.1. NCBI lineage: Eukaryota > Metazoa > Chordata > Amphibia > Anura > Myobatrachidae > Crinia > Crinia signifera. The sequence goes on along the minus strand of NC_139217.1, from coordinate 427,694,301 downwards.
TGAGGTCCTCCAGCTGTTGTGAAAATCTACATCCCAGCATGCTTTGCCATAGTTTTAGCATTCCCTAATAGCAAAACTGTGGCAAGGCATGCTGGGATGTGTAGTTTCACTGAGAAAAAGGGTTAATGATGTTGGCGGTGCCGCAAATTGTATAGTGTATACCCAGCTTCACAGTAGAATTGGGTAGTCTGCTGTTTTCTTCTGTTAATAGTATTATTGAGTTTGACCATCAGGGCGGATTCTGAGTCACTCACTGCTGCGATGGCTAAACCATTTTTTTTCTGCAGTCACGTCTGTATGCTAATGCTAGTAAAAGCCCTTTCCCTGGTCCCAGTTCAAATCTGGGTAAATCGCCGGGTGCGCGCTCCCGTTTTCAGCCCCATTCTAATTGCTGGTCGCTGATTCCCTCTGCGGCTCCCCCAGCAGAGGTTCCTTTTCATCAGCGACCATCTCTGGTCGCTGATGAAAAGGAGAGACTGAGCAATATATTGCTCAGCAATATATGGCTAGCAATATATTGCTGAGCAATATATCTCCCCGTGTGTACGCACCTTAATTGTTTAGGTTGAATTATGCAGTGAGGGAAAATATTAGTTTCTGTTTATCATATGGGCCATAATTGATATTGGTCCTGGACCACCAACCCGGGGCACCCCTTTAAGGGTCCCAAGGCACCCCAGGGTGTCACAGCACACAGCTTAGGAACCACTGTTCTACAATTAAATGCTGGGTACACACCAGCACGATCCTGCTCGTCACAGTAACGTACGACCCGCTCACGAGCTAAAGGAGCCGCCAACCCGCCGCCAACCGCAACAAAAAAAACCTGATGTGATCGTGATCCGATCGTGACCCACACCCACTGCAGCATCGGATCGGGATCGCATCAAAAGGGCAGCAAAATGGCCCAAAACACAGCCGATTTACATACAATCAGTCGATATTGTATCTAAATGGGCTCATTTTGGGCCATATTGTCATGGTGTGTACCCCACAAAAGAAGCATTTAATTTCTTTATTCTTCCAAAATCAGACCAATGGAATTGGTCCCCCCTTCCACCAGACAGAGGCTGCTGCTGTGCTCAAGGACACAGATTAGAATTTTGCATGGATAGATGCGATTTCAAGGGCGTTTTTAAGTGGTGAGGGGGGGGGGGCTATTCAGATGCAGCAACACTGACACATGCGGCCATGTCCAGTCGGAGAATCCGAACCTCCTTGAGTATGGTGGATTTTATTGATGGTGGGGCAAATATGCCAATCTTTTTTTTTTTTTTAATTGAGTCTTTATTTAGCTTTTGATTATTAAAAAAGCACAAGACAAACAGAAATACAGTACATTCGGATTTTGCTTCGCAATAATTATTCCACAAGGTGATTACAGGTGAATTGACAATCATATCTACCCGCATAGTTACACTTAGAAAGGACAAAGAAAAAAAAAAAGACAAAACAAAAAACATATCCAAAACAGCATATATAATAGAGACATATAAGGTATATTTTTACTGCAGCATATTCATATATATACACAGCCTATTGACTATACTGTTTCCGCTGACCTAATTGGGGGGAGATCATTAAAGCTGCTCTACCAATCCTAAGGGAGGAAAGAACCCCAGGGGGGTTTCATAGGGGCGTGGGGAGGCGTACTGGGCACCTTAAATCAATCAATCTAAAATGGTTGACCTTGATGACGTTACACTTTGGAGGAGAGGTCTAGAGTTTGTATGCCTTGCCTACACATCGGTCCGATTTATATATTTATACATGTGTATTACTACATGCTTCGGTAAATAGAGTGTGACCCACAATCATGCTGAATTACTTAAATAGCTACCGCATAGAACTAAGAAGCGAGGAGAAAAAATAAAAACTAGGACAAGAGGGGGAAAAGCAAGACTATTAGTGCAAGTTTCAGTGAACATTAATCAGTGAAGGTGTATCATTCTTATCGCCCTTTATTCAGACTTTGGCCAATCTTAGTAGTAAGACACAGTTGTGGTTGCAGTAAAATAAGCAGTCTTAAGGTGCCCATATACTATGCGATTTTGGGGCAAATTCACCCGATCGGCCCATAATCACATGTGTGTGACATCCGACCCGATCCGATGCATGGTTCTGTGCACATCAGACGGATCAGAAGGTCGGACCTTCAGCACATAACATCATGTACGACCTCCCTGTTTGCTCATGCCTGACCAGGGAGTGGGGCAGGTGACTGGGTGCTGAGAAGTGTGGCAGGTACTGAGCACTGCACTAGCGGGCGGTGATCATATCATCAGTGGACCCGGTGCTGGGAATTATCACATGTAAAATATGGAACATCAAGTGCCAAATCGTATGTGAGCCTCCTGGGGAGCTGCCGGCTGGCTTACAGGAGAATTGGGTCCGACTTGTCCTTAAGTCGACCTTTAGCTGCAACTGTGTCCAGCAAGGATCAGGCACTACAGTAAATGGTCTCAGTTGGCGTGAGCAACTGACAAATGTATTTACTGTTTTGAGTTGGAATCAGAAAACTGTAACTGCTTTTTTCCATAACAGATCTGCAGATAGTACAAGACTCCTCATAAATGGGAAATGACGTGTTTAATAACACTCCGCTAAATATGACTTGGACAGAGTCCAAACATTCGGATGGCCATCCAGAGTACGGGAAACAGGAAACAAAATGTTAGAACAGATTTTAATGTCGCTTCTCTTTTTGTTTTGTTTAATCGGAGATCATTTTCATAAATTGGTTGTCCAACTTTTCACTACATCTCTTTAGTCCGTGGGTCCTTGTAATTCTAACATCCTGTTGAAAGGAGTTTGTTACCATGCTTCATTGAATTACATTCTGGGCTGGACAGATTTGAATTCTTTGGAAAAAAAGCTTGATCAGCCTATTTGTCTGACTGACTGTTCACTTTGCAACTAAGGGCCTTATTCTGGTCAATGCGTAAATTTCCAAATTCTTTCGGATGGCGTTTTTTAGCCGTCTGCGCATGCGTGGGCAACGCTATGCGCATGTGCTACGCACGGTCTCCGTACTCGTTCTCACTAATACCATACAGAAATGTGCACCGCATTCACTCTGGAAATATGGGCGTTATATGGGCGTCATTCGGAAGTACACAGGGGCGTAGTTTCAATGTGGGCTAAACTGGGCGTAAACATGGGCGTACATGAGGGAGTGCACTAATTCTGGTAGGCGTGCATTCGGACAGAACACCGACTGCAAACGAACCAACAGCCAGGAAATATGCGGTCTTCATAAGCAAGTTTCACTTTGCGGACACCACTCGGTCATGCGCTAGGCATTCGGATCGCCCAATTAGTACGGACGCACCTGAACCACAGTCAGCTGAACACAATACAATCCACTCCTCTACTCATTACTCATTAATTACACTCTTTTCATTGCTTCAATTGGAACCATTGCAGCCTAAATGGACCATTACTAAACACACAAATATATGCTGAAAGCACGGCTGCATTTTTTACACACATTTACACTGTATGCAATGGACAGAACTTGGTATCACTAATATAAATATACATGTCACTTTTACATTCAGCAATAACAGCACACATTTGGGGATCAAATGAAAAATTTATTAGTTAGGGAAAGCATAACATTTTAATAGCATGTTATGTGGCACATGCCAAAAAATAAAGGGACCATAACATTTATGAGTTCAGATAATAGTCGTGAGTTTTGCGGAAATACACCGCATCGGTGCGTACGGCCAGCTTCCAGTCCGTTCAGATGCTGTAAGACCGTGCAGAATATGTATGTGTCCACCGCACACGCAAGGTTTGGATGTCGTCCGTAAACACGCCCTCTTCTTAAAGAGTGAGTCTGTCCGATTGCGGAGGACCGGTGGGCGTTTCTTCTTACGATGTCCGCACAGCGTGGCGTGCGGACCGCTCCGAAAGAATTTGGAAATTTACGCACCAACCAGAATAACCTCCTAAATCCTAGCAGTGATCACCTTCCCTAAACCATTGCGGCACATGGTCAGTGTGATTTAAGCTGACTGCACATATGGCCAATATATCACAATCTCATTGACACGAGTGTACCCCCAATATGTTTGTGAACACTGTCATTCACAAACATATAATGTTGGCTGTGCAGTGCAGCACAGCCAATGGACAATTATATACGGATATATCGGACCATCTGTCCATCTGTCACTTGCTGCGGGAGGCTGTCATATTAAAACCCAGCTGGGTTTCCTGATCAACACAACAAGCGGTCGATGGGTAAGTATGTATACACTAGGTGGTTCATCGCACCCTACGGGCACTCTTCACACCGTCGTAAGGGGCTTTGCCCCCTTAACCTGTGAACTCCTTTATTGCGTGAAATATGGTTTGTATTATACTTTAGTTAGAGGTGGAATACTATATTTTAGCTCAAAAGGGTGTGAAGGGGGTGTAGACTCTTCCATTGGTATGAATGTGTGCGGCAGGGGGAGAGTCGTGTGCAAGTGTGCTGCGGGTGTGGGAGGGGTGTTTGCAGTGATGCTGGGGGTGCAGGAGGGTGCCTGGGGGTAGTGTGGGTGGGGAGCTGTGGGTGCATTAGGGAGGGTAGTGTGGGTGCTGGAGGGGCGGGTTGTGGAGGTCCGTGTGCATGGATACTGTGGTAGGGGAATGGCGGATGCAGGGCGGAAGGCACTATATGCAACAAGTCTTAGTGTCTGTGCCCCATACCCTGCTCTGCATCCCAGCGGGACACATCCTACAACTTTCACCAACTTCTTTCCAGGCTGTGTGCAGGAGGGTGACAGGCAGCAGCACCCTAGGAGCACCCTCCCATGTATCACCCCCTTCCATGGCACCGGCAGGCCTCTACGCTGACATGCAAACCCAGGTCACCCCCAGTCCGGGAGCGGGCACTGGGGGCCCTGGGATCAGTGTAGGCAGCCCTGGGCCGGCACCGGAGACATGTTCTAGAGAAGTGAAACTTCCCACTTGGAACTGTCCGCTTCCACTCTGTAGACAGTGCTGGGCGCACTCTCCCCCACATGCCATAGCCGTCTCGCCTGGTACCTGTAGGAGGTATGGGCCTTTGCACTTAGTTAGATAGATAGGGTATTGCGCTCAATCTTCTCCTAAGTGAGGGTGCTGCTGGGCTTGTTGAGTGGTCCAAACAATCTATCTGGAAGTGATATATAGTAGAAGTACACAGCGCTCAATCTTTACATAGGCCACGCCCCCTTTTGGGTCCCGTTCAGATGGGACACAAAGTTGGGAGTTATGCAGTTCTCCCTTTAAGGGCGGGATGTACCAAACTGAAAATGACCTAAAAACACAGGTTTTACCGCACTTTCATATGCAGTAAAGCCGCAGGGTGCTTCGCTGTATGACCCCATAGAAGCCTATGGGCTTCCTTTCACATCCCACGCTGACCCGCATGACTGTCGTTGATCTGAACTGCCCACCCCCCACCAGTGACCTTAGCCCAGCAGCCCCTGCAGCCATCCCAGCAGGAGTGGGGGGAGCCGCGGAGAGCTGCCCTTTGCAATATTAATTGCATATGTTAATACATATGCGATTAATATGATTGTGATGTGATCATTTTGAGGGCGGGATGTACCAAGCAGTTTCGATACATCCCACATGTATCGAAACTGCTTGGTACATCCCGCCCTCAAAATGATTGGATTCCCTTCCTGTTCTAACAATATACATGGGTCCGTACACTTTCAAGTCTGGAATTGCCTCAAAACTAGAATTATTGTGATTATGTCAGGGGTTGATTGGCTATAGACCTCACAGTGAATATCCCCGGTAGGCTGTCATACCCGGTAGGCCGCCTGTTAGCCAGAGACTTTTTTTTTTTTTTAAAGATGTGGCCATGCCCGGAGTGATTGCCCGGTCCTCCTCCTGTCTCCCACACAAACAACCTTTAACAGATCAAGGAGCAGAGTACCCAACACTGCAAACACTCATGGCAAGCGCCCATCTATATCCATTGTGACATCTGTGAAAGGGACAGGAGTGGGAGTTCTCTATGATTTGTAACAATTTCTGGGGTGTTTCTGGGTTCCATTTGAGAAAGGATGGGGATATTAGTGATATTCGGGGGATTTTGGTAATGTCGTTTGTCTGCGTGTTTGAAGTTTTGGGGTCTGTAGTCAGTCTCAGTGGGGGAAGTGGATTATTAAATGAAATGTTGAGGTTTGTGGTTTATCACAGCAGCTTAAAGGTCTGGTGGCCATTAGATTGCCAAGCATATTGAAACCAATTACTTCCAGATACACAGCACACTTGCAGACCAACTCAGTGCTGCACCAATCGCCTACTGATCCTCGGCTGGTGGTAAAACACGATCAAGCCATCACCATTCATTAATCCCACTGCCTAGAGCAAGCATTCCAAACCACGGTCCTCAAGGCACACCAACAGTGCCGGTTTTAGTGATATTCAGGCTTCAGCACAGATGATTTAATCAGAATCCCTCAGATACTAATTAAGTCACCTGTGCTCAAGCCTGGATATCTACAAAACCTGCACTGTTGGTGTGCCTTGAGGACCGTGGTTGGGAATGCCTGGCCTAGAGTCATTCATGGGGTAACTGGACTTGTCTTTAAACGCATACAACTGTTTGCATTCAAGACAGTGGTAATAATAAATTATAATCAATCATAGAGCTGACCAATCCCACTGCTGAGAGTAAATGATTGCTGCACCAATCGCCCACTGCTCCTCGGCTGGTGGTAAACAACACGATCAAGCCAGATAGTGGTCTTTTTGGTGCCTAGTTTTTCAAACTGCCACCCTGTCTGCCACTGCAGTGCCACTCCTAGATGAGCCACGTGTTTGTGCCGCACACTTGTGTGGCTTAGCATAGTTATACAGCTACCTCGGTGCAACGTTTTGCCCTAAAAACAATAATGTGAGGTGTTCAGAATAGACTGGAAATGAGTGGAAATGAATGTTATTGAGGTTAACAAAAGCATAGGACAGTGGTTCCCAAACTGTGTGCCTAGGCACCCTGGGGTGCCTCAGGACACTTGCAAGGGTGCCTTGGGTTGGTGGACCAGGATCAATTCATATTATTCATGGTCAATGTAACAGGCAAAACCAGTGCTTGTGGCTGCCAATCATAATATATGTGGACAAACAGAAGCAAATCCTGTCCCTCACTAGATAACTGTGACATATAAACACAATGTATGGTACTTGTGTATTATCACGGCGCCCACGAAATCGGCCGCAAATCGCATGGAAAAATCGGATGCATTTTTTGCGGCCGATTTTTGGCCGATTTTCGGTCGATTTCCGGCCGTTTTTCGACCGATTTTTCACTTTTTCCGGCCGATTTGCATGCTGTTCCATCATTGCACACCTTGCACACCCCCGATTTCCATCGTAGTGCATCGCATTCAATATAGTGAAATGTGATGCATGTGAAGCGATTCGATTTGTAATTGTACAATTACCCTGATGGGTGCTTACAATGTTAAATGCACCGCCATTGTTAATGCCACCCCCACTATCAACGCCAACCCGAAGCGTGGCGAGCATAGCGGTACGCATCCTCCGACCTTTTCATACCCCCACTATCCACGTCAGCGTGGAGTTGATTTTAGATAGTGTGGCGAGCGCAGCGAGCCACCGAGCCCGAAGCGTGGCGAGCGCAGCGCGCCCCGCGGAATACATGTAAAGTAATCCGCGTCCCCTCGCCACGCTTCGGGCTCGGTGGCTCGATGCGCTCGCCACACTATCTAAAATCAACTCCACGCTGACGTAGATAGTGGGGGGTATGAAAAGGTCGGAGGACGCGTACCGCCGCCCCTCGCTGGCTCGCTGCGCTCGCTGCGCTTTGGGTTGGCGTTGATAGTGGGGGTGGCGTTAACAATGGGGGTGCATTTAACATTGCGAATCACATCGCATCGCATGCCACTTGCTGGCATGCGTTGCTATGCAATATTTAATTGTACAATCAGTGGCATTTTCCCGAAAATCACATCGCATACCATCGCATTGTACCTGGGGGTGTGCAAGGATGGAATAACATGCAAATCAGCAGGAAATGGCCAAAAATCGGCAAAAAATCGGCCGCAAATCGGATGCGATATCGGATGCGATTTAGATGAAATCGGGCGCCGTGATAATACACAAGTACCCAATGTACTTAATTTATTATGAATTTCTTAATAAGAAACATTTGGCCTAGGGGTGCCATGAAAATATTTTGATGCTCTAGGGTGCCGTGATTCAAAAAAGTTTGGGAACCCCTGGCATAAGAGCAAAAAAAACCCAATAATTCTGTGATTGTAGCAGTTTTTATGCTTTAAAAAAAATAAATCAGAACCCAAAACGTTTAGGGGGTGTTTTGGCAAAACCCATTAGAACCCAAACCTGAAGGTAATCGAAACCCAAAACGCGAAAAGTGCCCGGTGCACATCCCTAGTGTATAGGGGCCCAGTTTCCAGCAACCATCACTCCAGTGTTCTAATGGTACATTGTGTTTGCTAATCGCGTTAGAAGACTAATGGATTATTAGCAAACCCTTGTGCAATTATGTTAGCACAGCTTAAAATGGGCTTGCTCGTTAGAGAAGCTATGGCCGATATGTAATAGGGTGCGATTTTTAGACTTTTGGTCAAAATTGACCAAAATCGCATTTTTTCTAAAAATCGCACATGTAATAGGATGCGAGTCGCGGTAAAAATCAAATTTTTTACCGCGAAATCGCACATTTTAAAGATGCGATTTTCAGGCACACTGAAAATCGCATCCAGATGTTTTCCCATAGTAAACTATAGAACTCGCATATGTAATAGGATGCGAGTTCTAAAGTCGCATATGGGAGCTTCAAAAAAATCGCAAAAAAAATAGACCAGCTTCTGACTGGCGATTTAGGCAGAAACATGCACAGATCTTTGAGATCTGTGCATGCTTCTGCTGTAAAAAAATAGTTAAAAAAGAAATTTAAATAAAAAAATGGCGTGCGGTCCCCCTCCTAAGCATTACCAGCCCCGGGCTCAAAAAGCCGGTGCTGGTATCATAAAATCAGAGGGACAAACAAATAGGGGTCCCCTTGATTTAATGAAACCAGCACCAGGCTCAAGGTCCGGCGCTGGTTCACAAAATACGGGGGACAAAATGACTAGGGGTCCCCCGTATTTAAAGAACCAGCACCGGACCCAAACAGCCAGCAGGGTAATGCCACAGCCGGGGGGAGACTTTTTATACAAGTCCCCCCGGCCAAAGAATTCAGCCCTGTGGCTGGTCAGCATGGGCAGGGGTCCTGGGGAAGTGGGGACCCCCCCAAAGAAGGGTCCCCCCCCCCCTCCAGAACTTACCTGCCCATGCTGAAGCCCGGGGCTGTCCTCCATGCCCCTGGGCATGGAGCTGATTTTGTGTAAAATCAAGTTAAATATATTGTTTTTAACAGTGGTACTACAATTGCCAGCAAGCCTCCCCTGCAAGCTGGGACTTGGAGAACCACAAGTCCCAGCCTGCAGGGCATTAAAGGGCCCGCTGTAACTTGTAGTTCTACTGTTAAAAAAATAGTACACAAAACACACACTGACACACATTTTAAATAAAAGTTTAATACACACATCACACACACACTCATACTTACCTATCTTTATCCCGTCGGTAGGTCGCTGGCTCTGGTGTCGGCGGCTCCGGTGTCGGCGGCTCCGTGTCGGCGGCTCCGGGCTCGGCGTCCTGTCCGACGATAATCCATGTTGGACCTATGGAAGTAAATCCTACTCACCAGGTCCACCATGGATGGTCTTCTGTCTTCTCTTCTCTCTTCTCTCTTCTTCTTTATCTTCAAGCTCTTGCGGCTCCGGCAGCTCCATTCGGCAATATGATGAAAGGCGCTGGAGATGTTTGATCTTCAGCGCCTAACATCAGAATGATTCTATTGGCTGCTCAGCAGCCAATGAGAAGCGCCGCGGGGGCAGCCGGTGCTTAGAATGATTCTATTGGCTGCTTTTTTAACAGTAGAACTACAAGTTACAGCGGGCCCTTTAATGCCCTGAAGGCTGGGACTTGTGGTTCTCCAAGTCCCAGCTTGCAGGGGAGGCTTGCTGGCACTTGTAGTACCACTGTTAAAAACAATAGATTTAACTTGATTTTACACAAAATCAGCTCCATGCCCACAGCCCCGGGCTTCAGCATGGGCAGGTAAGTTCTGGAGGGGGGGGAACCCTTCTTTGGGGGGGTCCCCACTTCCCCAGGACCCCTGCCCATGCTGACCAGCCACAGGGCTGAATGCTTTGGCCGGGGGGACTTGTATAAAAAGTCTCCCCCCGGCTGTGGCATTACCCTGCTGGCTGTTTGGGTCCTGTGCTGGTTCTTTAAATACGGGGGACCCCTAGTCATTTTGTCCCCCGTATTTTGGGAACCAGCGCCGGACCTTGAGCCTGGTGCTGGTTTCATTAAATCAAGGGGACCCCTATTTGTTTGTCCCTCTGATTTTATGATACCAGCACCGGCTTTTTGAGTCCGGGGCTGGTTATGATCGGGAGGGGGACCCCACGCCGTTTTTTTTTATTTTTTTCAATCGCACATTTGAAAATGCGCACATTTTCATGACTGAAAATGCACACATTTTCATTACTAAAACTCGCCCGAAATCGCACCACATCGCACTTTTTTACCGTGAATTCGCATCTCATTACATATGCGAATTTGCGGCAAAAAATGCGATTTGGAAAGGTGCGATTTTGTGCGATATGGTGCGATTTTTGGACTAGTCCAAAAATCGCACCCTATTACATATCGGCCTATATACCTGTTGAGTTAGTTGAATATCTGGAGTATCACATTTGTGAGTTTTTTTTATACTCTCAAGATGCCCAGAAAAACAGTACTTTCATGTGAAACTCGACAGTCTATTCTTGTTCTACGAAATGAAGGCTATTCCATGCAAGAAATTGCCAAGAAACTGACCATTTCCTACAATGGAGAACAGCACAAATAGGCTCTAACCAGAGTAGAAAGAGAAGTGGGAGGCCCAATGGACAACTGAGCAATAAGACAAGTACATTAGAGTCTCTAGTTTGAAAAATAGATGCCTCACAGGTCCTCAACTGGCAGCTTTATTAAATGGTAACCTGCAAAATGCCTGCGTCAATGTCTACAGTGGAGGCAACTCAAGATGCCCAGAAAAAAAGTACTTTCATGTGAAACTCGACAGTCTATTCTTGTTCTACGAAATGAAGGCTATTCCATGCAAGAAATTGCCAAGAAACTGAACATTTCCTACAATGGAGAACAGCACAAATAGGCTCTAACCAGAGTAGAACGAGAAGTGGGAGGCCCAGTGCACAACTGAGCAAGAAGACAAGTACATTAGAGTCTCTAGTTTGAAAAATAGATGCCTCACAGGTCCTCAACTGGCAGCTTTATTAAATGGTAACCTGCAAAATGCCTGTGTCAATGTCTACAGTGGAGGCAACTCCGTGATGCTCGCCTTCTAAACAAAGTGGCAAAGAAAAAGCCATATCTAAGACTGGCCAATAAAAGGAAAAGATTAATATGGGCAAAATAACACAGACATTGGACAGAGGAAGATTGGAAAAAAGTGTTATGGACAGACAAATCGAAGTTTGATGAATTTGGATCACACAGAAGAACATCTGTGAGACGCAGAAGTGAAACGATCCTGGAAGAGTGACTGACTCCTTCTGTCAAGCATGGTGGAGGTACAGTAATGTGATGGTCTGGGACTGCTTTGGTGCTGGTAAAGTGGGAGATTTGTACAAGGTAAAAGGGATTTTTAATAAGAAAGGCTACCAAGCATGGGGTGAAATTTCTTGAGGTGACCTCAACAAATTAACAGTTAGAATGCCAAAGGTCTGCAGTGCTGTAATTGCTTCTGACAAAAGCAAAGTTTGAAGGACAAAATTATTATTTCAAATAAAAATCGTTATTTCTATCCTTGCCAATGTCTTGACTATATGTTCTATTCATTGTGCAACTCATTTGATAAATAAAAGTGAGTTTTCATGGAAAACACAAAATTGTCTGAGTGAACCAAACTTTTAAACGGTAGTGTACATCTAGAACATTTCCAATGATGGTATTTTCATAGGTATTACTTTATTTTCTATAGAAGCCGCAAGTTAACACCTAGAACTGGAAAACCCAACGTAAGAGCAGACATTTTTGGTGTAGAGCAGCAGAGGTAATGAATTCATATTACTAGGTACCAACTAGACCAAACCTAGATCGTGTTTAATCCTGAGACAGCTCCTTCAGTAAGATATTAATAAACTTCAATAACTATGTAACTCTGCAGGCAGTCTATGAATTATAGAGCTAAGGTACTGGATGAAAGGGATCAGAGGTCTTGGCCAGTTTCCATAGATGTGTTTTCATCTAAACCACCAAGTACAAACAGGTGAATTCACTAGTACTTTAAACCCTCGTATTATAGAATGTTTTGCAACATTTCCAAATATATGTCTAAGCCTTGTATAGAATAGGGACAGAGGTATTTTTTTAAATTACACGTAAATTAGGTGATCATGATTTTTTTTTTTACACTTGACCTTAATTATGAATAAAAAAGCTGAAAGATTTGTCCTTATTTATCCATCATTTTTTGTCATGTGGTGCAAGACATATGGTGCAACTTAAGCTGTGTACACACGGGGCGATTTCAGCACATTTCGCTGGCAATCTGGTCGCTGAGCGACCAGATTGCCAGTGATTTGTTTGTGCGGTCGGCGATAAATCGCCAGGTGCGCGCTCCCTTGTGCAGCCCCTTGCTCCTGCGATCAGGTGATTCCCTGCCTCTTCCCCCGGCAGAGTATCCTGTTCATCAGCGACACTCCCAGTAAAAGGCCGGTTACCACCGAAATGGCGACGTCCTGTTAATCAACTTGCAAACTGCTAGCGATCAAAAAATGAGTTGAATATTATAGCAGAATGGTCTTGCGCATGCGCGATACCATCCATATACATGCACAGCTGATTGATAATCGACCGTCATGCAAAAGTGCAGGTCTACCATTTGTGTGCCCACCACTGTTATGTGCACTATTTAAACCGATCAAACCTTTTGGTTCTGTAAACCTTAGACACAGTTGTCATTTTACCTGTCAACCTTTGGACAATGTTGATTTGCAGATATCTTTTGTGTATGTGCGGTATATATTTTCCACTGTACCAAAACACTAAATTGATGGCTGCATACAATTATGGCGTCACATCCGCAACTATATAGTGCATCTGTGACCATGGTTGCAGAACAGAAAATTAGGGGGCAAGTAAAAGTATCTGACCCAAAAAAGGTCCAGGAAGGGATGAGAGGCATTACCACATCTTCCCTCGACAGGACTTGGCCACACCCCCACATGTGGCCACCCCCTAGCACCGGGAATATCTGACTTCTTGACAGCCCTGCCTGTGACAAAAGAGGAAGCGCAGATGCAGGAAGTCCAAAAGCATGTGTCTCATTTGTTATGGATGTGTCATATACTCTCTCTGAAATGGAACAAGAATGTTCAACATGTAAAAATGCAAATATGTACAGTGTCAACTCATTTGGAACAATTATATTTATTTTGGTTCCCTTGCACATGTTCTGAACGTACATTTTAGTGTATATGCGGCCTTAGTTATGAACAGATAATATAACGCCACCTGTATGTTTGCTTAGGCCTTGCTTCTATGTAGCCATATCTCTTCACACACTAAGACAAAGGCGAAGCAATGTGTCAATATGGGCATGTTTGCTCTCTGCAGCTAGCACAATGGAGCTACAGCAATTAGCTGTTACATCATTTTACAGTCATAGCTGCCTACAGGAGACTCTTCTGCAGGAGACTCCCTGAAATAACAGCAATCTCCCTCATTAGTCTAGCAATCTCCCTCATGTCACCTAGCCCACATTACACTGTTACATGGGAGATACATTTACATTGACTCATCAGCACCATTTCCCAGCACTTTACCAAGTATAGTAACACTTACTAACTGCTTTGGGGCTCATCTACATTTGGATAAGTCATTTTCAAAGATTCCTCTCAGATGTAGCAGTACACACCCGCGCTTCTACTGTAGGTGCCACGTTCAGTTTTCACAATTTCTCCATATATGGAACTAGACACGCCCTTTGGGTGGAGCATGACACACCCCTTCAAATTCTACTACTAACTATAATCTCCCTGAAATTAGTTTTCAAAAATAGGCAAGTGTGATTTTACTAGCTAGCCCAAGCACTTATGCCCGGCTAACTCCAACCTAACCGTTGGCATTTTGACCAAGGGATTTTGGTGCTTACTTTGGAATTTACAATAATTCATGTTTATCTCATTATTGTTTGTGAGCCAATATTATTGTCTAGTATTCACCTTGCAAAAAGCAATAAAGGATAAAGAACATAATACCCATTTCACACCAAAACACTCAGGTCCAACCTGGGATACTGAAAACGGCTGCAAGCTGTATCATAACGGCCTGAACCCTGCTCACCCAGCAGCCTGTACCCAGGTTGTTGCCAGGTCTTCCCTCTGCCAGTGTTTTGGATATGATATTATCAAAAATTGGAGCTAAGGTCCCCATACACAGGTCTGATTTTACCTGTTTTCATCTGATTTCATAGGATCGGGCCGAATCGTATGTGTTTGTCAGCCTACAGATCACATGTGCAGCACACATTATCTGTCAGATCGGATGTATCATTGACACATCACGGGTGCTTTTTAGCACCTGCGATATATCGCACCAGATCCGTAGGTGTGTGCTATGGCCCTTATTCAGATCTGATCACAGTACAAGTTTGTTATCAAAATGGGCAAAACCATGTGCACTGCAGGTGGGGCAGATGTAACATGCAGAGAGTGTTACATTTGGGTGGTGTGTGTTGAAATTGAAATCTAAATTACAGTGTTAAAATAATGCAGCCAGTATTTACCCTGCACAGAAACAAAATAACTCACACAAATCTAACTCTCTCTGGACATATCGCATCTGCCCCACCTGCAGTGCACATGGTTTTGCCCATTTTGAGAACAAATTTGTGACCTCCCCGCTCTGTGCCTCCAAGACCCCCCTTTCCGCCCCTCACTGCTGTGGTAGTGTGTAGCGGTGCTGCGGCGGGGGCGGGCAGGAGATTTTAAAACTGCCATTCAAAAGAATGGGGACCACTGATTGGCTGAGAGAGCTTTTACAGCAATATTCTCTTGAACATTTTCATCAAAATATAGTGTGGCAGGGACAGCATCTTTACATATGAAAGTAATGTGGAAGATCCGGTCCAGGTTTTAGAGCAGCAGCAGCAGCAGGGACACTGTGATCAGGGTTGGGCTGATTAGCAGCACCTGTGCTCTCCTGATATAAGGGTTTCCAGGGCAGACGGCCATGGCTCGTGATGGTGGAATAGCTGTTCAAGTGATAGGCCAGGGGGTGTGGGCTACGGTAGGGACCACTGGAGCTTTCTGAGGAGTTAGTACTATAATGTGATGCTTGTATGCTGCAACAGAGCCGGCCTTAGGCATAGGCAAACTAGGCAATTGCCTAGGGCAGCGGTTCCCAACCTGTGGTACGCGTCCCCCTGGGGGTACGCGTCCACACGCTGGGGGGTACGCCGTGTTTCATTATGTGCCCCGCTCGGCGCTCAGTCACAGCTGCCTGTCACATTGATATGTAGACTGACAGGCGGCTGTGACTGTCTGTGAGCGCCGAGCGGCGCACAGGGCGGGGACTGGCTGAATGAAGGAGCGGAGGCGGGCATAGAGGGAGCCTCAGCCGGGGAGACCACTCAGAGCAGAGTGGACCCGGCGTGGAGGCGGAGCTATGTCACTGTGTGTGCGACATGCGAGTGGTGACTGCCGGGTAGTGTCTCCCCCTTCCTCTGATCCAGACTAGCCAAGCAGGGGACAGAGGAGGGAGGTACCCGCGCGGTTATGCGCAGGCAGGCTGACATTGCAGTGCGGACAGCCAGCAGACCCACTCCACACGCTGCTTGGTAGCCTGGAGCCAGCTCAGCCAGGGCCCAGGAGGTCGGATTGACTACATTTATGTAAGTAATAAATTTTGCTGACTATGTGCTTCTGCTGTGGCCTTGGGGAGAGGGGGTAGGGGGGAGGGATTTTGTCTTTTCTCAGGCGTGGGGCATACTTGTTACTGGCACTGTGGGGCATTGCTGGCACTGTGGGGCATTGTTGGCACTGTGGGGGCATACTTGTTACTGGCATTGTGGGGCATTGCTGGCACTGTGGGGCATTGCTGGCACTGTGGGGCATTGTTGGCACTGTGGGGGCATACTTGTTACTGGCATTGTGGGGCATTGCTGGCACTGTGGGGCATTGCTGGCACTGTGGGGCATTGTTGGCACTGTGGGGGCATACTTGTTACTGGCCCTGTGGGGCATTGCTGGCACTGTGGGGCATACTTGTTGCTGGCACTGTGGGGCATACTTGTTGCTGGCACTGTGGGGCATTGCTGGCACTGTGGGGCATTGCTGGCACTGTGGGGCATACTTGTTGCTGGCACTGTGGGGCATTGCTGGCACTGTGGGGCATACTTGTTACTGGCACTGTGGGGCAATGCTGGCACTGTGGGGCATACTTGTTGCTGGCACTATGGGGGTATACTTGTTGCTGGCACAGTAGGGGCATTGTTGGCACTGTGGGCACATACCCAGTACCATGGGGTCATACCTGGCACCGTGGTGGCATTCCCGTTTCTGGCACTGTGCGGGCATACCTGGCACCATTGGAGCATATGTGTATCTGGCACTTTTGGGGGCATATGTGTATCTGGCACTATTGGAAGGCTAACGTGATCCGTTGGAATGTCTGTTGCTTCAGTAATAGAGATTTGACAAGGTTCTGTTATTTTATATGCTGTCCGCAGAATGGGCTGAGCTTATATTGTGGTCAAGTGGTTGCACTTTTTTTTTCTCGTCATTGCCAGTATGACTTGCCCCTGTTAAGCCACACCCCTTTTTAGGCCACGCCCCCTGAAAATTTCACGAGGGGGTACTCATAAATGAAAAGCCTAATCAAGGGGTACGGGAGACAAAAAAGGTTGGGAACCACTTGCCTAGGGCATTTGGAATGCCTAGGCGCACCAGCAGCTTCTGTTGATTAAAATGATATGCAGTATGCCTATATTCTGTGTGTGAGTGAGGCTGTATCTGCATATGAAATAGTGTATTCATGGAAATCACTGTAACATAGCATTCCGTATGCAGGTACAGCCACAGTTGCACACAGAATATAGGCATGCCGCATATCATTTTAATCACCGGAAGCTCCTTGTGTGTCCTGGTCATAACAATGCAAATAAAATGAATTTTCAGCAAAAAAGGCACCTAACGTTAGCAGAACTGGCCAGGAGCTGCATGGCTTATTGAGTCAAGATGAATGAGGAAACATCTGTATCCAAGCAGAGGCAGAGGTCACAGTGTTAGCGGCTGTGCGAGTTCTGTCTGCGGTTGGGTTGGTTGTGCAATAGTGTTTGGCATACTGTATGTGTAAGGGGCATTATGTGTGTCATGTATAAATGCAATAATAATGTGCGACATATGTGTAACAGGCATTATGTGTGTGTCATGTGTATAAGGGCATTAATAATGTGCAACATATGTGTAATGGGCATTATGTGTGTCATGTGTATAAGGGCATTAATAATGTGCAACATATGTGTAAGGGGCATTATGTGTGTCATTATGTGTATGAAGGGCATTAATAAAGGTTGGCATAATGTGTAAGGGGCATTATGGTTATAAGGACATTAATAATGTGTGTCATGTGTAAGGGGCATTACTGTGTGGCATTATCAGGGGTGCCGAGAGAAAGGGGTAGGGGGTACAAATTACCCAGGCAAAAGTCTGATGGAAGGGCCAAGTGGGGGCCCCAGGCCCCCTTCCCTTAAGTGACAGCAGCAGCTGCAGCTCTTCTCCTCAGCCCAGCACACACTGCTTTGTGCTGGGTTGCAGTGTGGCCATGGAGGTGCTTCAAATACAATATTTTCTCAGGATTTTTTTCTAAGGGTGTAATGTGAATAATGTGAGGAGTAACGTATATAAGGTAAAGTGGTACTACTGTGTGATGTAACGTGAATAAGGGACACCATCACACGATATAATGAGAATAAAGTCGCACTACTGTGTGGCATCATTTGAATTGGGGGTACTATTGGGTGGCCATGCAGCTTCCCAGCAAGAAGACACCCCTGTTTGGGCTGCACACCAAATGTGTGCACTGTTTCTATTTAAAATATTGCGGGTAGGAGCACCAAAATGATGACTGCTATGATGAGGGTTGATGGTGCTGGGAAAGGGGAGCAGGGTCAGAGGCGGAACTAGTGGCGGTGCTAGGGGGCACCAGCCAAAATCTTGCCTAGGGCGTCATCTAGGCTAGGGCTGGCTCTATGCTGCAATGCTGTAACCATCCTTGCTTATGCTGATTATCTGGTATGCTGTTTGCCTGCTGCAAAATAAAGATGGTATTCAATGCCCTCGACGAGCGGTGGCGAGGGGGGTTAGTACAGTGAGGATGTTTTTTTTTAGCAAGGAAAAGCCATCTTCGCCGCCCAGCCTCCTCGCCGGTCGCTCGCCGGATTCTACATTCCGGGGATATCCTCGGCGTCTGAAGGCTGCTAATGAAGCGAGCCCACTGCATTTTGAGACGAGCCTTGCCGTTTTGACAACCACACTTGCCATTTTCATGTTGCCTCGGGAACAGGTGACGTGGAAACGGGGAGTGCGGGGGGTGAGTTGAATACTGATGGTAAGCTATTGGTGCTGCTTGCCTTACAGCTCGCCACCAGTCCCCCCCCCCCCCGCATTGAATATACCACCAAGACTTCATCTTATCCAGTGTACGTGATTCCTTGTCACAATATCTATTTATATTTTTGTCTTGCGTACAGTAGTCACTGTGTTTGAGGCCGTACTGTATACTTCCTGCCAAGTCCATCGGTACTTTGTAAATAAACCTAGCTGACCCTATATGTAATGACTCACTGACAGCTATGACCTATAATGACATATTTTCTGGCTTATCTCGAGGACACTGTACACTTCCGTTCTCCTCTCTTTATTTTATAAGTGCACGCTATGGAGGAGTTTATAGATGAGTGAAGACAGAAGACACTCAGAGGGAAAATGTTATCTGGCAAGAAATAGTGCATACTTGCCTACTTTTGAAAACTAGTTTCAGGGAGATTATGGGCCAGATTCTCTAAGCTTCAAAAGTGATAAAATGGAGAGTGATAAACAGCTAGCCAATCAGCTCCTACCTGCCATGCCACCGACTGTGTTTGAAAAATGTCAGACAGGAGCTGATTGGCTGGCTGTTTATCACTCTCAATTTTATCACTTCTGAAGCTTAGAGAATCTGGCCCTATAGTTGGTAGTATAATTTTGCAAAGCGTCCCATTGAAGGGGCGTGTCTGGCTCCACCCAAAGGGTGTGTCTAGTTCCATATATGGAGATATTGTGAAAAGAGATTGTGAACATGGCACCTAGAAGCGTTGGTGTATACTGCTACATCTGAGAGGAATCTTCTAAAATTACTTATATCCAAATGTAGATGAGCCCCAAAGCAGTTAGTAAGAGATACTATACTTGCTGGGAAATGGTGCTGATGATTCAATGTAAATGTATCTATCGCTCATTCCTTTTTTTCACAATAAGGAAACAGTGTGATGTGGGCTAGGTGAAATGAGGGAGATTGCTAGACTAATGAGGGAGAGAGGGAGATTGCTGCTATTTCAGGGAGTCTCCTGCAAAATACAGGAGGGGAGGTAACTATGATGTAACAATGTAACCAGCGCTAATATCTACATACAGTATAATATGTAATGGCCGGTATGGTGTAAGGAGAGTGTTTAATATTACAGGTAGTATATGATTTTAGGTACATAGTAAGTGCACATTAATTAAAAAGGGGTTGGGATCATTGGGTCGACTGAATGATGGTCGACATTCATTAGGTCAACACCGTTGGGTCGACATACAGCAAGGCGACAGGTGTCTAGGTCGACAGGTGTCTAGGTCGGCACATGCTTTAGGTCAACATGGGTTAGGTCGAAAGGTTGACATGGGATTTTTCACAGTTTTTTGACCCAGATGTCAAAACAGTCGACATGGACACAGATTTAAGTGCACTGCGTCCCCTCACATGACTCGTTGTGCTCGGCACACTATTTTATTCTCCCACCACGCCCTAGTGGATGGTAGGGCATGAAATACGGCCTGTCGGCTCATGTCGGCTCAAAAATAAAAAAAACTGTGAAAAACCCCATATCGACTTTTTGACTGTAGACCTAACCCATGTTGACCTAACACATGTTTCGACCTAGACACTTGTCGACCATGTCCCATGTCGAACTAGCGCATCATTAGGTCAACCAACCGACCGTATCCTTTTAAAAGCCATCAAATAAAATCAAAAAGGTATAAAAAGCAACCACTAGCTAGGCCACATACATATTGGTATATTAGGGTTATGCAGTATCAGACTGGATTATGTATTAATCAGTGTTCATCCACACTTTGGCCCTTATACTGATTGAGTCAGACGGCGGCGTGTGCATTCGGACAGCCGATGTTTGGTGTTTGCGCATGTGTGAACGCCTCGCACGTCCAAACACGGTGTGAATTCCGTGCAGAAAATGATCAGTTGGACCCATCCGAGCAGGGGGTGGACAGGGGCGTAAGGGCTGTTTTGGCTCATTGCCATATGCGTACGCCCCACGTTTCATGGGCGTTCCCAGGAAAAGCTGGGCGTACGTATGGTAATCGCACGTTTGGGGGACGGACAGCTGACATGCCGGATGTCAGCTGCCTGCCCATATCCCTGCTTTCATACGGAAACATGTCCAAGTGATCTGGAGCACTCGGGGCTGCCTGACCGTTTGGTCCTTCATTCGATGGTCGGCGACCATCGGAGAATGGGGGAGGTTCCCACAGATCGTGGAGGTGTTCACATGAAACATTCACTTATGGTCCGTTCGCTCTGCGTCTTACCGCATTCGGACGGTGTGAGCGATCCGTATGGTAGGCGGGGCTAAGAACACTCGGTTCCTGTCCGAAATACTCATCCGTCCGAATCAACTAGAATTAGAGACTTTGGGGCAGATTTATTAAGCTTGGAGAAGAGATAAACTGGAGATAAAGCGGAGAAAAGGTAAAAGGAGATAAAGCACAGCCAATCAGCTGTGTTTGAAAAAGACAGTTGGGAGCTGATTGGCTGGTGCTTTATCTCCTTTTACCTTTTCTCCGCTTTATCTCCAGTTTATCTCTTCTCCAAGCTTAATAAATCTGCCCCTGAATCCTTTGTGCACAGCAACATTTTTCTCAGTAAATCTATTTGTAATGGGGGCTAATGTAATGACATTTTCACCAAATGTCAG
The DNA here is from genome assembly GCF_055691185.1 of Crinia signifera. Lineage (NCBI taxonomy): Eukaryota > Metazoa > Chordata > Amphibia > Anura > Myobatrachidae > Crinia > Crinia signifera. The sequence goes on along the minus strand of NC_139217.1, from coordinate 427,672,965 downwards.
CAACAAGCCATGCAATCCACACATGAAAGAAATCAAATCATAGATGTACATAAATTAAGTTATGTGTAACGACACATAGGAAAAGTATTGAACACGCTTACTGAAATTTACTTAATACTTCATACAAAAGCCTTTATTGGTAAAGACAGCTTAAAAAAACCTCGAGCGAAATGTAATAGGGTGCGTTTTTTTTTTTTAGACATGTGCGATTTTTGGTAAAAATCAGATGAATTTGCACAATTTCTGAAAATCACACATGTAATAGGGTAAAAATGCGGTTAAAAAGATTGCACTTTGTGCCGCGAAAATCACACATTTTGACCTGGGGATTTTTGGTCACACTTCAATTTGCATCCAGCTGTTTTCCCATTATAAAGTTTACAACTCGCAAATGTAATAAGGTGCGACTTTTGTTAAACGTTACCAAAAAGTGCAAAAAAAATAAATAGACCAGGTTCTGACTGGCAAATTGGACAGAACCATGAACAGATCATTGAGATCTGTGCATGGTTTTGTCTTAAAAAATGTGTAAAAGTTCAAATTAAATAAAAAATGGTGTGGGTCCCCCCTCCTGAGCATTAACCAGACCTGGTTTCAAAAATACGGGGGACAAAAAGCGTAGGGATCCCACGTATTTCTGAAACCAGCCCCGGACTCTTGGACCGGTCCTAGTTTAAAAAATATGGGGAACAAAAAAACTGGGGGTCCCCCATATTTTAGAACCAGCCCCGGGCTCCAACAGCCCGCAATGTCATGCCACAGCTGGGGGACACTTTTTGTAAGGTCCCCCCGCAGTACAATGAGTACTGTGCCTGGACAAGGTACCTGGGGGAGTGGGGACCCCCTCAAATAAGGGGTCCCCCCCTAGGCTTAACCAGTTCAGGGCTGAAGCCCGGGGCTGTCCCTGGCATCCCTAGGCGAGGGACACTGGGCAGACACATGTAAAATGAAATAAAAAAACATTGCTGTCTACAGGCAAACTACAAGTCCCAGCAGGCCTGGAACGTGTGTGTTTTTATTTGAACATTCTTTTTACACTTGAACTACAATTCCAATCCAATTAATGCCCTGCATGATGGGACTTGTGGTTCGCTAAGTCCCACTATGCGGGGGGAGGCCTGGTGGAACTTGTAGTTCGCCTGTAAAAAGCAATTTTTAACATTTAATTTTACATGTATCAGCCCACAGTACACGCCTAGGGATGCCGGGGACAGCCCCGGGCTTCAACCCTGGACAGGTGAAGCCTGGAGGGACCCTTTTACTGAGGGGGTTCCTCACTCCCCCAGGTACACCATCCAGGGCTGACCAGCCACGCTGCGCATGGTACGGCCGGGGGACCTAACGTAAAAGAGTGTCCCCCGGCAGTGGCATGACAACATGGGCTGTTGGAGCCTGGAGCTGGTTCTAAAATATGGGGGCCCCCAGTTTTTTGTCCCCCATATTTTTTAAACCAGGACCAGTCCAAGAGTCTGGGGCTGGTTTCAGAAATACGGGGGACCCCTACGCTTTTTGTACCCCGTATTATGCTCAGGAGGGGGGACACGTAATTTGTTTTCTCACTATATACACACACTTTCATGTCTAAAAAAAAAATTGCACATGTCTAAAAAATTGCACATTATCATTACTAAAAAAAAACGCACATTTTTTCTTACTAAAAATTGCAGTAAGAACTCACATGCAAATTCCAAATTTGTCTAAAAAAAATCGCTCCTTAATACATTTGCGAGTTTTTGAAAAAAAAAAAATTACAATTTTCTCACATGGATTTAGTGCGATTTTAAAACATTACTAAAAATCGCACCCTATTACATCTCGCCCCTCATGTGACCAGACCAGATCGTCTCATCCGACCAGACTATGTTTACCAAATATTCCAATTGTTGTGCAGCAAACTTTAAAAGAGCTTCAACTTGCTTTATCTTCAGCAATGGAGTCCTGCGTGGTGAGGGTGCATACAGGCCATTATGGTTGGTTAAGAATAACTCCTCCCAATGTCACTCAATAATCATTCCAGAAAACGTCCGTATTCTGAGGTATACAAGTTCTTAAGCACTCTCCCTCAGATCCAGGGCGGCAGCTCCTCTCCGGGATGCGGTCAATATGTCGGCGGTCGGAATCCCGGCGGTCGAAATACCGACGCCGGAATACCGACTGCCACAATGCCGGCACTTTGTCCCTCTACGGGTGTCCACGACACCTTCTCTAGCCACGTCAAAAAACATTATTAAAAAAAAACATTATCCTAAAAACAATATCATAGGGTTTTCATAAAAAGGGAGCCAACTCATAATTATCATTAAGCCCATTTGGTGTTAGGGTACCCAATTCATATATCCAGTACATCTTACGTCTGGACAATATACTGTCCCTGTCCCCCCCTCTGGGACCCAAGGTTACATGTTCCAATACTTTAAATTTCAGATCTTCTGTACTGCTGCCATGATATTTTTAAAAATGTCTGGGAATAGTATGACTTTCCACCTTATTTTTAAAACCCCTTACATGTTCCTGTATCCTGATTTTCAAATTACGTTTTGTTTTCCCCACATTCTTGAGGCCACAATTGCACTCAAGCATGTAGACAACCCAAGACATATTGCAGTTTACCAGACTCTTTACTATATAAAAGATTGCGAACCATTAAAATTGCTAAAATTCCTACAATCTGAATGTGCAAATTTGCAAATATTGCACTTATTACATTTATAAAAATCCTTTTGCTTGAGCCCAGGGGTTTAAAGCTTCTATCTTCTTTGGAAGTATTCTCGGTGCAAAGTTATCTTTAAGATTTTTAGCTTTTTTAAAAACTATCTGGTTGGTGCGGTAATATCCGCGTGCGTTCGTACCGCCAATGTTTTGTGTCTGCGCATGTGCAGAGGCGTCTCTGCGCATGTGCGAGCGGGGCGTACGGCCAAATCCCGCATGAAATGTGAACACTCCGAACAGGGGGTGGAGAGGGGCGTGAAGGGCTATTTGGGCTCATTACCATATGCGTACACCCCGCGTTTCATGGGCGTTCCCATGCAAACGCTGGGCGTACGTATGGTAATGCGGCCGTGACGCACGTGTAGGGGGCGGACATTTGACATCGCCGGATGTCAGCTGCCCGCCCAGATCCCTGCTTTTGCACGGAAAAATGTCCGTGTGGTCTGAGGTTGCGGGAGCTGGTGGACCACTCGGTCCTGCATTCGATGTTCTGCGACCATCTAATGATGGGGGAGGTTCCCTGAGATGGAGGAGGCGTATTCCATGAAAAATACACGTGCGGTCCGTTCAGACAGCTTCTTACCGCGTACGGACGGAGTTGGCGATCCGTATGGAAGGCGGGGTTTCGCACGCACGGTCCTGGCCGCATATTCGGATCCGGCCGCACCGATCAGAATAAGGGCCTATGTCTGGTCTGGTTGTGAGGATTTTTGTCAAGACTGGGTCTGTATGTAAAATTCTCCTAATGCTCTGTTCTTGACAATTGAAAGTGGTTATAAAATTGATTCTATCCTCTCTGACAGCCTTCATTTTATATTGCAGTAGGTCCTTTATATCCACCTTCTTCACTTTCTCTATTGCTTCTCACAAAACTGCTTCCGGATACTCTCTCTCCACAAATCTTTTTCTATAGATTTCCATTTGCCTATCACCATCTGAGGCCTCCGTGCAGTTTCTCTTAATCCTCGAAAACTGTGAAAGGGGGGTATTTGTTTTCCACTGTTTTTTTGTGGTTGCTTCTAAAATGAACATAAGAATTTGCATCTACTGTTTTAATAAAATTCTTTGTAGTAACTCGGTCTCCTTCGCTGCTTAAAATCAGATCCAGGTATTCCACTTCATCCTCACTAATCTTGTAAGTGAATGACAGGTTGTACTCGTTGTCTTCCAGTGTTCTCATAAATTCTTCGAAGTCTTCTTTAGTACCACCCCAAATAATGAGGATATCGTCTATATATCTTTTAAAAAGAACAATCCGATCTAAAAAGGGGTTATTGTTGTAAATCTTCTTTTGCTCCCAGCTCCCCATGTGCAAATTGGTGAAGCTGGGAGTGAACACCGTCCCAATAGCTGTTCCCCATATTTGTAGGTAGAACAGCTCCAAAAATTTAAAATAGTTGTTTATTAAAATGAATGTGATTAAAATACAAATAAAATCCCTATGGATAGCCTCTAGATCCTGATCCAAGCTTAAAAACTCCATGCATGATTCTATGCCTTTCTCATGATCTATGGACGTGTAGAGTGATTGTATGTCTACCGTGATCCACATATAGTTCTCTTTCCATGTCAATCCTTCCAGAATCTGCAAAATCGCTGTTGTGTCCTTAATGTACGACTGGAAAGTGGGAACATATTTTTTACAAAAAATTTTACATACTCTGATAGACCTGACATCAAAGAATCAATTCCTGCAAGGTTGTTCCGGCGGGTTCGTGAGCGCCTTATGTATCTTCGAAAGAAAATAAAGCACCGGAATCACCGGGGAGTTTTTAATCAAGAACTGGTACTCTTCCTTTTCGATCATTTTCTGGTGCAGGGCGTTCACTAAAATAGGTATCAGGTCCTTTACAAAATCTGCTGTTGGATCCTTCTTGGCACCTAGGAGTCTTAGAGCTTCTTGCTCGTAATCCCGCCTATTCATCAGGACTAGACCCCCCCCTTTATTTGTTGTTCTTCAGATTCTATAGTGGAAAGTCATACTTTTCCGAGACATTTAAAAAAAATATCATGACAGCAGTACAGAAGATCTGTAATTTAAAGTATTGGAACAAATAATTGGTGTCATTTTGCGATAATAAATTGTGTATACAGGGCCGGTGCAAGGCACCGGAGCGCCCCAGGCGAGTCGGGGTGGGGGCGCCCCGGTGCCGGGGGGGGGGTTGTACCTGTCCTGCGGCTGTGAAAACACTGGCCGCACGGTGCACGCTGATTGGCTGAATCTCAGCCAATCAGCGTGCGGCCAGTGTTTCCACAACAGAAGCGCTTCCACGTAGCCAGGCGGATAGCGCTCGTTATTTCTTATTGACTGCAGGGACCCCCCGCTGCCGCCGCCGCAAGCTTTATATACACAGCCGCAGGACAGGTACCCCCGCGGCACGTGGGGGGTGAAATGCCGCCCTCCAATGGCCGGCGCCCTAGGCAAATGCCTAGATTTGCCTAGTGGTGGCGCCGGCCCTGTGTGTATACGTTATTAGACTAGTCTGTTTTTCCTATGCTCTTTTCCCATGTAAACTGCCTATGAGAGGAATACTGGGAAACTAAGAGAAGTGCTTCTGATAGCCTGTAGAAACCTCAAATCGAATTGCTCATTACACAGTTACATTACACTTTCTTCTTTGCAACAATTCCTGAGTGCAGGTTCCTTTCTTCTCCACCTGGGTGGGGTGGTAAGTGCATTTATTGGATTCAGTGCAGGCTGCCTGATGCCACACTCAGCCGCTACAACCCCAAACATGGACGGCCTGCATCTGGCTTTGAGCTATGCTGTGCAGCCAGGGGGTAGCCACTTATATGTGAACACTTCACTGTGTAGCACAACGTGCACACTTTAGCAATGGGGTATATCATTGGCTAGACAAGCATTAGGTCTAGAAGCATTAGGTTGACCACTGAAGGTTGACATGCATGAAGGTCATCATGACTGAAGGTCCACATCAGGTTAGGTCCGAGGGTTATTAGGCCAACACAACCATTAGGTCGACATGGTGAAGGTCGATAGTAAAAATGTCGACATAGGGGTTTTTGCCTTTTTCTCCTGAATGTCAACACAGTCGTCATGGACACTAAAAAAGTGCACAGCGTCCCCTTGCTGCACTCTCCATGCTTTGGGCACTATTTTATTCTCCCACCACACCCTAGTGGATGGTAGGGTATAAAATACCACCTGACGGCACATGCCGATTTAAACAACAGTGAAAAAAGCAATGTCGATCTTTTGACTGTCGACCTTCCCCATTTCGACCTAATGACCCTGTCAAACTAATCCCATGTCGACCTTCAGTCAGGTCGACCTTCCCCTTGTTGACCTAGTGACCCTTTCCCTTAGCAATGTGCCAGAAACATTTTGTGGGCACATACCAGGGCGAGACTCGGCATGCAAGCTGGCCTTGCTCTGTGCTAAACGGCAACTAATTCTAAATTATTTCTAGAACTCTGTATGTGTCATATCCTCTTGAACCATTTATACTTGAAGAGATTTTATTTCCTTCACCGTGTTATTTTTGTACCATATCCAATTCTCTTTCTAGGGACATTTGGTGCTTACTTCAGCATTTATCTTTAACTATTCCTGGATAAAACTTTCCCTCGTTTTCTACAACAGCACTGTCATTAATATAAAAGGTTTTGACCATGTGTTCGCCTGTATTTATATTATGTTCATTAGAGTTGTCTCAGGGGGGAGTTCAGTAGTTTTAGTGCGACGATAAGGTAGACAGAGCAATTAAATTGTTGTTGGTGCCCATTAATTATTGAATTTGTTGCACTCAAAAACCACACCATGGGCTTTTCGCACATTTTTGCTCAACACCGCAAAAAAATCCTGATGGTAACATCCAGTAAATGATAATGATCACTTCCCTTTTACCTTATCCTCAAGGCCTGATTAAGGGTTCCAGCCATCCTAGGCTAATAAAGAAGTTGCCGCCCTGCCCACCCCCCCTTCTACACCACCAATCGATAGTTGCTATCAATGGAAAAAGTGCAACTGGCCATCGATAGTGTATAACTATGCAATGGGTGACCATCAATTGTGTTGGGGGCGGAGCTATGCTCAGTGTCCTGCCCCTTGATGAAAAAAGAAAAACAAAAACTATTTGTTTAAGCTTGACATCGATGGTGGGAAACCATCTGGTTCTCTTTCAGTGATGTCAAAATTGTTCGACATCGGCCATAAACCATCAATGATTTCTATTCGTCGATGGCTATCCCTACCACCAATTATTTCCCCGCTCATATTAAGCTAAAAAACATGAAACAGGCTCAAGCCTCAGATCAATTCATATTGCCACTAGCAGTGCTGGCAACTGTGGCAGTGGCTCAGAGTTTGAACCAGCTACGGCTGATAAACCCTTCCTGGTGCCCCAGCCTCGGAGACGATAGCAATCCCAGAAGGCTCCGCTGCTCCCACAGTTCCCACGGAAGATCTCATGAGATCTTGGCAGGCCCCACCTTGTGTGGCAACTGGAAGCGCTCCCATCCCAGAGCATCTATTGTGCCTAAGCTGCAGTGCCCTACCCCAAGACCCAGCACCCCAGGCTGCAGACTATGCATCCTATTGGTTAATCATGCCCTGCTTATCATTATCCAAGGCTTTCTGCAGTTTTTCACCTCAGAGTATCAAATCTAAACTCTTTTAAAGCTATTATATATGTAAAAAAAAAATCTATCAATATAAAGTTATTGTGAAAATGAGGCAGCCCACTACACTATTATTTTGACAGAAACTTTGCTCAGAATTATTCAAACCAGACACCGAACCTAGGATAATTGGAAATCCCCCTCATTTATTTTTCCTGGTTTTAAGCATTCTTATGTTATTTAATTGGATTTTGATCCTGAACTCACATGATTTGGTTGCAATTGAATTTAATTAACGCAGATAATGATATCGACCAGTGATAAGTCCACACGAGCTGTGCCTTACCGGAGACTGTGTTACTGCCTCAGCACCAGACATCACCTACCCAGAGTGCTCCAGAACCATTGTCACATTAGGGAAGAGGAGTGTATGTGGGTACCGGCTGCACTAAACCTGTGTGTTTTTGCACACAAAAAAAATACTTTATTTACAGGAGAGTAGACCGTTAAAAAAAAAAAAATCTCAATTTTTGGTACTTGTGTATAATCACGGCGCCCGTCGCATCGCATACCACTAATTAAGGTATGCGATGGCATTGCTATGGACCTGATTTGAGGCTTTTCCAGGGATGAGTGTACAATTTTAATATCGCGTCGCATCGCATGCCATTATAATGGCATGCGATGCGATGCGACGCGATTTCAATGTTAAATGGCCACCCAGACCCGATTTTTAATTGTATCCCCACCCTGATGGGTAATGACAATGTTAAATGCCCCCCATTGTTAACGGCACCCCACTATCAATGTCGGTACGCGTCCTCCGACCTTTTCATACCCCCACTATCCACGAGCTGACTATATAGTGTGGCGAGCGCAGCGAGCCACCGAGCCCGAATCGTGGCGAGCGGACGCGCATTACTTCACAAGTATTACGCGTCTCGTGGGGGAAGCTGCGCTCTCCACGCTTTGGGCTCGGTGGCTCGCTGCGCTCGCCACACTATATAAAATCAACTCCACGCTGACGTGGATAGTGGGGGTATGAAAATGTCAGAGGACGCGTACATCCGCCCCTTGCGGGCTCGCTGCACTCGCCATGCTTCGGGTTGGCGTTGATAGTGGGGTGGCGTTAACAATAGGGGGGCCATTTTACATTGTCATTACCCATCAGGGTGGGTGTACAATGTAAAATCAGGTCTGGGTGTCTGTACAATTAAAAATCGGGTATAATCGCGTCTCATCGCATCGCATGCGATCATATGGCATGGCACGCGATCATATGGCATAGCATGCGATGTGATGCGATTTTGTGGTTGTACAATGGCCTGCGATGGAAATCGTGTGCCCCGTGATAATACACAAGTACCCAAATTTTTTTTACTGCCGATGTTTTATCGCACTTATTTAGATATCCCTAAACCTTCTTAATTCACTGGTAGTGTACATTCACTGGTAGTGTACATTCACTGGTAGCGCACATTCACTGGTAGTGCACATTCACTGGTAGCGCACATTCACTGGTAGCGCACATTCACTGGTAGCGTACATTCACTGGTAGCGTACATTCACTGGTAGTGTACAGTCACTGGTAGCGCACATTCACTGGTAGCGTACATTCACTGGTAGCGCACATTCACTGGTAGCGCACATTTACTGGTAGCGCACATTCACTGGTAGCGTACATTCACTGGTAGCGCACATTCACTGGTAGCGCACATTCACTGGTAGCGCACATTCACTGGTAGTGTACAGTCACTGGTAGCGCACATTCACTGGTAGTGCACATTCACTGGTAGTGTACATTCACTGGTAGCGCACATTCACTGGTAGCGCACATTCACTGGTAGCGCACATTCACTGGTAGTGTACAGTCACTGGTAGCGCACATTCACCGGAAGTTTACATTCACCGGTAGTGTACATTCACCGGTAGTGTACATTCACCGGTAGTGTACATTCACCGGTAGTGTACATTCACTGGTAGTTTACATTCACTGGTAGTGTACAGTCACTGGTAGTGTACATTCACTGGTAGTTTACATTCACTGGTAGTGTACATTCACTGGTAGTTTACATTCACTGGTAGTGTACAGTCACTGGTAGTGTACATTCACTGGTAGTGTACAGTCACTGGTAGTGTACAGTCACTGGTAGTGTACAGTCACCGGTAGTTTACATTCACCGGTAGTTTACATTCACTGGTAGTGTACAGTCACTGGCTTATTTAGCTTATTTAACAAAAATATGCAAAAGCTCTAATTAGAGATACAGGGGGAAATTTACTAAGATGAGAGTTCTATTTCACATGGGTTGTTGCTATGGGCAACCAATCAGATTCTGTCTATTATCTTCTAGAGCAGGCATGTCCAACGTTGGCCCTCCAGATGTTTTGAAACTACACATCCCAGCATGCTTTGCAATAGTTTTAGCATTCTCTAATAGCAAAACTGTGGCAAAGCATGCTGGGATGTGTAGTTTCACAACATCTGGAGGGCCAACGTTGGACATGCCTGTTCTAGAGGGTGCTAAATAAATAAGAAATAGATGCTGATTGGTTGCCCCTAGCAACATCCCATGTGAAACAGAACTCCCGTCTTAGTAAATAATTTCCCCCACAGTATTTAACAACATGTAACTCTACTGTACATCAGTATTTTTTTAATAAAATAAAACTTTTTAAAAGTGTTACGCTAAACATTGCAATACATTTGTGTGGTTTCTTTTATATTCCAGCTATTATTTTCTTACCATTCTGCTCATATATGCAATCAATACAATGATGATGATGATGATGATGATGATGATCAATTCATTAAAGAATCTTTGACCACTTCCTCCTTCACTACAGTCACAAACTGGCCTTTGCTTTTGCCAACTTTAATTCTGATGCTGTGTTATTGTATGTTCCTTGAACAAATCACAATGCGTCTACTTGTCATCTTAAATCCCCAGTGAATGATTTTTTAAATCGGGCTGTCTGCATGGGTTTGTAAACAGAGAGTTGATCATCCCTTGAACCAATTCAGAAAAGAGTAACAAAGCAGTTCAATATGCAGTGTTCTTAGCCAGAGGTGAATTTTATGACGTCCACTGCTGGTCTAGAGAAAGTAATCCACTTCACCCCATCAGTGGTAAAATGAGTGAAGTACTGTCAAAGACGTAAGCAGAGACAAAGCAGTCATGGGAAATAACTGTACAGTAGGCTGTAGTTGAAGGAGGCAGTTTTGGATGCAGTGTAATCCATTTTACTCAAGCTAATGAGAATTTATTCATTGTGCCAAGACAAATGAATGGCAAGGGGTGGAAATGTCTTTAGATGGATAATGAAGCCAAAGGGGAATTAAAGAAACAATAGTTGCCCTACGTCTCCATCCTTATGGAGTTCAGTAAGAGAAATGTGCACATCACTCCTTATGTAGAGCGTTGTACGTAAGACTCCCGGCTGTAACAATGTGCTTTGTTTCGAACACAAAGAATCATTTTAAATTGAACGTAATTTGTACATGAGACTAGGGAGAAAGACTGGAAGGGGTGACGGACGGGGTCCCGACAGTCGGGATCTCAACAGTCATTTACCCGACGTCGGGATCGCGACTGTTAAAACACAGACAGACGGGTTCCCGACAGCCACTGGCTATTCTCCCTCATGGGGGTCCACGACCCCCATAGAGGGAGTATAGTGGCGAGCGAAGCGAGACCGCAAGGGGCTTTGTTGCGCTTGCCATGTTGTCTGAGTCGGGCCAGTCAGGATCCCGACGTCGGGCTAATGACTGTCGGGATCCCGACTGTTAGAACCCTATACCACACCAGACTGGAAGGGTCTACAAGGACAAATACCTTACAGTAAGGGCACACATATAGGTGTGGTACACCAACAAAGTCCTTGCCGACTTATAAAGATGTGCGCTGGCTATAATGATTATTATCAGTATGATTCTTGACTAGTTTTAAGTAGCCAACTTCAAAGTAAGTGCTTACCCTCTCCCTGAAGCAATATCTATTGCTTGTAGCCTTGTCTGGTTAATGCGTATGCAAGGGGAAAATGCCAGCATGGGCTATTGGGAAATTGTGGCAAAAACTCAGTTTTCATGGTTTTACCGCATTTGCCATATGTACTATGACCCGGCCGCTGGGTTTCCAATGCGGAAAGTAATGTCGCTATCCTTTAAAGCCTGTGTGCTTCTTTCCGCAACAGTGCTGGAGAGGGCTACGATTGGATCCCTCCCATCATCACAAACCAAAAAGACCAGGAAACAGCGGCCATCGCAAAGGACAGCTCTTACTGGGAGACTTGCCCTTTGCGTTACTAATTGCATATGTAAGTACATATGTAATTAGTATCATAACGATGGGTGTTGGGATGTTTGCAAGAGTTTGGTACATCCTACCCCAATCACTGAGGGATAAATATACTAAGATGGGTGTTCTATTGAAGATGGGATGTTGCCCTTAGCAACCAATCATGCAACTTTTTATTTATTTAGCACTTTCTACAACAGTGGTATCCAGCGCTATTTTTCAGTAGGCTCCAGCAGGAACTGAGGCCCTTATTCTAGTTCACTCTTTCTGACAAAATTTTCTTAGATGGACAAAACCATGTGCACTGCAGGTGAGGCAGGTGTTACTTGTGCAGAGATAATTAGATTTGGGTGGGGTTTTACACCTGCCTCACCTGCAGTGCACATGGTTTTGTCCATTAAGAAATATTTTGTCAGAAAGAGTGAACTAGAATAAGGGCCTCAGTTCCTGCTGGAGCCTGCTGAAAAATAGCCCTGGTGGTATCCAACTCCAGTCCTCGAGAGTTACCAACATTTTACAGACAACCTAGCTGCTGCACAGGTGCACTCATTACTCAATGACACATTTTAAATCCATAGCTGGAGCTAATTACTTTACTTGTGATTCTGTGAGGAGGTCTGGAAACCGTGAACTGTTGGTAGCTCTCGAGGACTGGAGTTGGCTACCACAGTTTAGGAAGATGATAGATAGAATCTTTTTGGTTGTTATGGGAAACATCCCGGGCGAAATGTAATAGGGTTCGATTTTTTTCGTCAGAATCGCACCTTTAAAAATCGCGTTTTTTGCCGCGAATTCGCATATGTAATGAGATGCGAATTTGCGGCAAAAAAGTGCAAAATGGTGCGATTGCCGGCGATTTTTGAGTCCTGAAAATGTGAGATTTTCAGTCATGAAAATCGGCACATTGTCAATACTGTGCGGTGTGTTGAAAAAAAAAGAAAGAAAAAAAACGGCGTGCGGCCCCCCTCCTAAGCATAACCAGCCCCGGGCTTAAAAAGCCGGTGCTGGTATCATAAAATCAGACAAACAAATAGGGGTTCCCTTGATTTAATGAAACCAGCACCAGGCTCAAGGTCCAGCGCTGGTTCCCAAAATACGGGGGACAAAATGACTAGGGGTCCCCCGTATTTTAAGAACCAGCACCAGACCCAACCAGCCAGCAGGGTAATGCCACAGCCGGGGGACACTTATTATATAAGGTCCCGCGGCCAAAGCATTATCCCCGTGGCTGGTCAGCATGGGCAGGGGTCCTGGGGAAGTGGGGACCCCCCCAATGAAGGGGTCCCCCCCCCTCCAGGACTTACCAGCCCATGCTGAAAGTCTGGGGCTGTCCCCGATGCCCCTGGGCGGTGGGCATCGGGCTGATGAAAAGTGTAAAACAAAAAATAATAAAAACTATTGTCTTATACTGTAGAATTCGGGGGCCTTGGTCCTGGTTCCGGGGCTGGTCCGGGGTCCTGGGCTCCAGGGCTGATGTATCCGGGGTCCAGGATCCGAAGTAATCCAAAAGGGGTACCTAAGGAAGGAAATCCTACTCACCTGGTCCCCGGCGACGACCCCGGCATCTTCTCCAACAGACGCGCTGCTCCCGGCTGGTACCCGCTCACGGACTGGAGAGGCGCAGAGATGTTTCATCTTCCGCGCCTCTCCTCAGACTGATTGTATTGGCCGCCTAGCGGCCAATCAGGAGCCGAGAAAGTCGGCTAGGCGGCCAATAGAATCAGTCTGAGGAGAAGCGCGGAAGATGAAACATCTCTGCGCCTCTCCAGTCCGTGAGCGGGTACCAGCCGGGAGCAGCGCGTCTGCCGGAGAAGATGCCGGGGTCATCGCCGGGGACCAGGTGAGTAGGATTTCCTTCCTTAGGTACCCCTTTTGGATTACTTCGGATCCTGGACCCCGGAGACATCAGCCCTGGAGCCCAGGACCCCGGACCAGCCCCGGAACCAGGACCAAGGCCCCGGAACCGGACTCTTCAGCCCTGGAGCCCCGGACCCCGGACCCAGGAACCGACCTACGGGCTCAAGGTAGGTAAGTATCAGTATGTGTGGGCTGTGGATGTATTAAACTTTAATTTTTCAGGGTGTCAAGTGTGTTTTATTTAACTATTTTTTGTACTGTGGAACTCCAAGTCCCAGCATGCGGGGTAGGCTTGCTGGGACTCATAGTTCTACAGTATAAGACAATAGTTTTTATTCTTTTTTTTTTACACTTTTCATCAGCCCGATGCCCACCGCCCAGGGGCATCGGGGACAGCCCCGGACTTTCAGCATGGGCTGGTAAGTCCTGGAGGGGGGGGACCCCTTCATTGGGGGGTCCCCACTTCCCCAGGACCCCTGCCCATGCTGACCAGCCATGGGGATAATGCTTTGGCCGCGGGACCTTATATACTAAGTGTCCCCCGGCTGTGGCATTACCCTGCTGGCTGGTTGGGTCTGGTGCTGGTTCTTAAAATACGGGGGACCCCTAGTCATTTTGTCCCCCGTATTTTGGGAACCAGCGCTGGACCTTGAGCCTGGTGCTGGTTTCACTAAATCAAGGGAACCCCTATTTGTTTGTCCCTCTGATTTTATGATACCAGCACCGGCTTTTTGAGCCCGGGGCTGGTTATGCTTAGGAGGGGGGACCGCACGCCGTTTTTTTTGTTTTAACTATTTTTTTACAACAGAACCATGCACAGATCTCAATGATCTGTGCATGTTTCTGATAAAATCGCCAGGCAGAACCTGGTCTATTTTTTTTTGCGATTTTTAGTAACCTTTACTAAAAATCGCAACCCATTAAATATGCGAGTTCTATACTTTTTAATGGGAAAACATCTGGATGCGATTTTTTGTCTAACTAAAAATCGCACCTTTAAAAAATGCGATTTTTGCCGCAAATCGCACCCTATAAAATATGTGATTTTCGGGAAATGCCTGAAAACGGCATATTTTGCGGAAAAAAAACACAAAAAAAACAAAATCGCCTCCCATTACATTTCGCCCCATATCTTCAATTGAACTCCCATCTTAGTAAATTTACCCCTGTGTACCTGCTCGTAGTTACAGTGGAGCACTGCTACAGAGGGTACTGAGAGGATTTCCAGGGGACATGCACAAAAGACAGGTCCGAAAGTGTTTCAGTAAAATAAAAAAAACAAAATGAAACCCTGAGAAAACATCAGATTGAAGCATTATGGATAAAATATGCCATACTTTTATGCTAAGTCCAAATACAACTACTACTACTGCTACTACTGCTACAACTACTACTACTTATACTACTACAGGTTGAGTATCCCTTGTCCAAATATCCGTTATCCAAATAATTTAGAAAACCATACATTCCAGCACTACAGGGGACATCTGTAACAGCACTACTGGGGACATCTGTAACACGCACTACTGAGGACATGATAAATAATTGTTGCTAAATATGTGCAAGAAAATTTAGTGCCTGAAATAGTACACAAACTTTGTTTCATGTTTTGAAACCTTGTTTAATGCACAAATAAAATATATTTGTGTGTATTCCATGTGTTTGATGTGTTTGTACAACATAAATGCAAGATATCTCAAGATACCTTTAATGGAATATAATAATATTCTGAAATAGAGAATAATCCGTTATCCAAAATTCCTCTGGTCTTGAGCATTTTGTATAAGGGACACTCAACCTGTACTACCGGTAATAAGGACATCATGGAATTGGAAAAAACCCAAAGAAGAGCAACAAAGCTTATTAGGGGAATGGAGAATTTAAGCTATGAGGAGAGATTAAGCAAGCTAGGACTATTTACACTAGAGAAGAGAAGTTTAAGGGGGGACATGCTCAACATGTACAAATATATCAGGGGCCAATATAAGGAACTCTCAAGCACTCTTTTTACTGCAAGAAAGGAAACTAGGACACGAGGGCACGAATTTAGATTAGAGGAAAGAAAATTTCGTTCCCTCAAAAGAAAAAATTTCTTTACGGTCAGAGCAGTCAAACTTTGGAACTCTCTTCCTGGAGAGGTGGTGTTGGCAGATACAATAAATACGTTCAAAATAAGGTTGGACAAGCATTTATTGGATAAAAATATCCAGGGGTACTAATAAGAACCATATTCTGTCTTTTACAGGGGATAAGCTATTAAAACATAGGTTGAACTAGATGGACGCAAGTCTTTATTCAGCCTTATCTACTATGTAACTATGTAACTATGTAATAATAATATGCATTTGGAATTAAATGGTTCATTTTTAAAATGTTCTCGAACAGAAGTGCTATCTATCTATTTTTTTTTTTTAAATAGTGGAAAAACATTAACAAGAAGTTTTTTTTATCAATCACAATCCGTCTGATTATCCAATGTTCCGGAAATCCCACTGTGTACAGTACAGGCAGCTACGGCGAGTTGCTGCATCCCGGCTAGGAGCCATGCTGGGCTGTGAGCAAGTCTGACTGCAGTGTTTGCTGAAGAAAGCATGAGGCACTTAGGAATGTATACACACACTGCTAAAACACATAAAAAGGGCATATAGGATGGTACTGACTTTATCCATTATCTGCTCGCGCTGGCAAATATCCCATAATAGCCATAATTGTGTCAGAGCAAGAATAGCGCTGGCTTATATTACACCATTGTAACAAAACAAAAAAAATGCACGCACTCACATGTACACATTTGTAGATGATCATCTCCTTTACCACCAGAAAATAAATGAGTGAAAAATGCAATAAATGAATAACTATTATTGTTGTGAAAGTATTGTATATAGACTTTACATTCTATGTATATCAGGCACTTACATTGTCCAGCTCCTTGCAGCAGCAGCAGCAGCTTTCCAAGTTCATGGTCACAGTTCCACCTGTCTGAGGTCCTAGCTTACATGACCCCACAGTGCAGTGCATGCATTCAGCAGCTCCAACACGGGCTAAGGCATCGCCAGTCACCCCTAGCTGTCCCACAGGGAGGCATGTCACCTTTTCATAAGACCTCTCCCCTCCCACACTGTGGCAGGCAGTCCCTCCTAGCATTCAAGAAGTATTTTCTCCACGCTGTGCTCCTCACAGAGCTCCCTGTGCACTTGCTGCAGAGCAAATAGTTCTGCAAAGATGTTTAACAAAAGCAGGTTAGGTAATCTCTGTGACTAATATGTCACAGAATGTCGTGTGCGACCCTACACATGTGTCATTTATAGTTTACAATAATAGCAGCTGACAAAGTGTGTATACATTTAACTCCTTATTGCTGACATGTTCATACTGTTTCTGTTGTTAGGTTAGGGTCTTTTCGATGAACATAGGGGCAGATTTATTAAGCTCGGTGAAGTGATAAAGTGTCTGTTTTTTATCACCGGCCAATCAGCTCCTACCTGTGAAGTTACAGGCTTGGTTTGAAAATGACAGGTAGGAACTGATTGGTCGGTGATAAAAACCAGACACTTTATCACTTCACTTAATAAATCTACCCCATAATTCACTAGACCACACACATGATATAATAAAGACTTCGGCAGGTGCCCGAGGGAGGGGGGAGTCTGCGTTAGCCCCCCCCCCCCCCCCCGCCCTGCTGACTGCACTGCCTCGCCGACAGTGCGGTCAGTGGCCCATAGGCTACAATGGAATATTGCCATCTCCGAATGGCAGTAGCCCAGGGACCCACTGTGATGCTGCCTGATATTAATACATCACGCAGCATCGCATCCCCTATAGAAACCTGTAGGGGAAGTGGGGCAGGAGGGATCACAGCAGGAATCAGAGTTTAGCTGCAAATATTAGGTGATAAATGGGCCCCTTAGAGAAGTATTTTCCTTTTTGCGTCTTATTGGCAACACAGACGTATTGAAAAGCAACTCACAGTGTACTAGAGGCACTAGGCTGCGACTTAATTAGTAATCCCTCCCCCCCCCCCACCCCACCTCTCTTGGCACCACTGCGTGTAATGGGCTTAGGGCAGGGATGGGAAACCTTCAGCCCTTCAGCTGTTGCTAAACTACACATCCCAGAATGCCCTGCATCAGTTTTAGCATAGCCAAATAGCAAAACTCTACCAGGGCATGCTGCTATGTGTAGTTAAACAACAGCTGGAGGGCCGAAGGTTCCCCATCCCTGGGTTAGTGAGAGGCACTAAGAAGAGAGTTAAGCTGCGGGAGGGGGGGGGGGGGGGGTTAGGGCATACTTATCTACTTTTGAAAACTAGTTTCAGGCAGATTATAGTTGGTAGTACAACTTTGCAAAGTGCCCCATTGAGGGGGCGTGTCATGATCCACCCAAAGGGCGTGGCTAGTTCCATATGTGGGGAGATTGTGAAGAGAGATTGTGAACGTGGCACCTAGAAGCGTGGATGTGTACTGCTACAAGTATGAATTGCTTCAGGAAAGAAACTCTCTAAACCATCCGTTTCTACAAAAAAAAACTAAAAAAAACGAGCGATATCTACAATTCGATGGTAACAAGGTGAACAACTCTCCACTAGAGTGCAAAGGATCCCTCAAAATACCCATCACTTTTGAGAGGAGCCGATACCCATATATGTGTTGGATAGTTGGTAAGGCAACCCCAATTATTCTACTTGCCATTGATACCACTCTCTTAAGAGATTTACGGTCAGCGGCAGAGCAAGAACCAAATTGTACTAAAACATAGTAAGTGAGAACACTTTCAATAATACAAGAATAGAACTTCACCAGCAGGGGCTGGCTGGCAACTTTTAGCCTAGGGGGCAAGTCCAGAGCACTGGCCCATACCCCCCCCATCACATACCCCCCCCCCCCATCACTTAGGAAGACTGAATGCTTGTGCGCGCCAGAGGCGCGCTGAAAAATTAGGCGTGTGGCCTATCATAAGGGCAGGGCCGGTGCTAGGGTGTCCGGCGTCCTCCTGCAAACCATACATTTTGCGCCCTTTCACATTACCATTGCAACAAGCTGCAGCCCGATTGAGGGAGTGTATGGAGGATCTCGGGTGCATGTACATGTATGCATACACCATCTCAGTGCTGTTTTCACAAAATGTTGCAGGCACTAAAGGTGCCCATACACGCTGCGAGAATCGCATACGTTATGGGCTAGATCCGAAAACATTGCAGCATGTATGGCCACCTTCAGGCACATAAACCAGCCCATTATTTAATAAGTGTCTGAATTAATATAAAAAAATCTACAATTATTAGAAAAAATTGTTATAAACATGTATAATAAAAGACTCACTGCTTTTAACTTTTGTGCAGTCCCTCCTCTTCTATCTGCCTAGGCAGGACGCTGAGGACGCCATTACATCCCTCTCGTGACTGAGGGGGAAAAGAGGGGAGAGAAGGAGGAGATGGAAGGAGGGAGGAGATAGAGGGGGCGGAGTGTTGAGGACCGACAGTGGCACTGGCACAGCACACTGAGTAGAGTGAAGGAAGGGGAGGCGTTGCTGCTGCCTGTTCGTAATTTGATTGACAGCTGACAGGCGCAGGGAGCAATGGGTAGGGGGCAGATCCATCCAGGCATTCACAGATAGCGCTACATGCCTCAGCGCAAGTGTCCGTGAGAAAGAGGGAGCAGGTCGCAGGAGGAGGACAGTGTGCGCGGTGCAGGGAGCTGCTCAGCCTCTCCATACTGCCGCCCGCTGACAGCTGTAGCAGAGCAGGGAGGGAGACAGTGCCTTTTCAGCATGGTGCCTCCCTGCTTTGCAGGAGCTGCTGAGTGGGTAGCGCCGGCCCTGCATAAGGGGACGTGGCCTGTACCTTGATTGTATTGTGTACCTGCAGATTGCACATTGTGATGCTAATTACACATTATGCCGCACACCTTGATGCTCATTGCACCCCATACTGTGATGGCAATTACCCAATGCTCCCCACACCGTAATGCCCATTACGCCCCATACCAGGATGCCCATTACACCGCACAATGTGATGTCCAGAGTGCCAGATATGCCCCCACAGTGCCAGAGACACATATGCCCCCACAGTGCCAGATATTCCCCCCACAGTGCCAGATACACATATGCCCCCACAGTGCCAGATATGCCCCCACAGTGCCAGAGACACATATGCCCCCACAGTGCCAGATATGCCCCCACAGTGACAGATACACATATGCCCCCACAGTGCCAGATATTCCCCCACAATGCCAAATACACATATGCCCCCACAGTGCCAGAAATGCCCCCACAGTGCCAGAAACACATATGCCCCACAGTGCCAGAATTTCCCACCAGCAACTCACCATTGTTGCTGTCTCTCCATCTGCTGCTGCTGGGCGGGGGGGGGGGTCCGACAGCCCTCCTGCTCCCCCGGGCCGCTTAGCCAGTCACTGGCTGCGGGCCGCGCTGGATCACCATCCATCTCCTCCAGGCAGCCCTCCTGCGCTGGCCGCGGCTTCCAGAACACGGCCGCAGCTACAGGAAAATGGCCGCCGGCCTCCTGCACTGAGTTCTCGTGAACTGACGATGATGGCGGAAGCGATAAAAGGTATGGGAATCATCAGTAAATGCTGGCTGGGACGTATATCTGTAGGGTTTTCGTTACCAGCATTCCATACACAACCTTAAAATAGTTTCAATGCTTATTTATAGCCTGTAAAAAAAACCATAATAATACCTTACTGGTGTCACATAACATAAGACTATAACATTTAGAAAAGGGAGGTTCCCTATTCACTTACTATAACTCATCCTAAGATATTTCTTTCTATCTACAGTTTCTATAGAAGTCTACAGAGACTGCATAGCACTAAATGTATGTCTCACATACCTATATTGGGAGGTATGGCCACACCCGTACAAGCTGCTTCTACACAGCAACATGCAACTAGAGGTGCGTACACATAAGATGATAAAATAAATTGTCTGTATGATAACGACCATCGTTAACAATATCTTCGTGCAGATCACCGAATGTGTACGCGCTTTATCATTAACAATGAGTGTTCTCGCGGTTGTTAGCGATGTCCTCTGTCATCTGTACATGCAGGACGACGGAGGATATTAGTACATCTGCCTTTGGTTACTGCATTACTCACAACACAATTAGAGGCCTATTTATCACATAATATTTGCAACTAATTCCCCGAAAAGAGTTAGCCGCAAATTATCCCCCAAATGTCTCAAATACCTGCTGCGAGCCCTCCTGCCCCGCCACCAGCCTCATCCCCCATAGGTTTCTATGGAGGATGCGATGCTACCCGTTGTATCAATATTAGGCACAATCGCAGTGAGTCCTGGGCTATTGTAGTCTATGGGCTACAGACCGTACTGCTGGAGGGGCCGTGCCATCAGCAGGGTCAGCGCAAACTGCGTGTGCGCAGACCCCGACACCCGCCAAAATCAGAGTACAGGGATGGACTCCTTTCCCCTGCGTATGGACATACATACAGGAGAAATGATTACATATTGCAAAGCGATCCTCAGCGGTAAATGCCGCCCATATCACACTGCATATGTAATCCAGTAATAAATGGGCCCCTAAGACACTGCTCCTCATATGTTTATACCACTGTGGCTTACCAGTCCCCTTTCCAGTGACCTGCAAACCATCACCCAGCCACAGCTTTTCCCACAAGCATCTGATTCACAAACCTGAAAATCAAACAACAAAAGGTTACAATGTGTGACCCTCCCAGTGTAGTGCACAGTTTTATTCTGCCCAAATTCAGGTGACTACAGGAGGTGTCCATAGCTGGGAAAAGATCTCTCTAAGGTGCCCATACACGCACCGATTTTGTGTGCTGTGCTTTTTGTACTTCAAGCTGCCATGTGATTTTGGCACTTGAAGTGGATGCGATGCGATGTACTGTACTTTGTGGGTGCGATGAGATGCGATTTTACCCACTTTTTTTTTTTTTTTTAAGTTAATAGGTACTAATGGACATCACATTGCATCGCATCGCATGTACTCCTGTACTGATGCGATGCAATGAAGCACAAAAAGTACTGCCTGCAGATACTTTTTGTGCTTTACAATATTGTACCTGCGGTGACACATATCGCATCGCATCCCCGCAGGTACACATTGTGATTATTGCACATGCGATGCGTTTTTGTACTTTAAAAGTACAAAACGCATGAGATAATCGCAGCTTGTATGGGCACCTTAAAACTCCTTAATCACAGTGTGAATGCCAGTAAAGGAGCAAGTGCACATCTACCAAGTATACTCCCGGGAGCAGGGGAGGTTTTGGAGAGGAACGGATGCATGTGTGGGCTTATTATGGGTCCCCTCCTATCTGGCATATAGAGGACGCTGGCACAAAGCTGTGAACGCGCTGGTCTCCAGCCAAAGAGTGCAATGGCATATAATATATAGCCAAGGTAGAGGTGCGGCACTCACTAACAGACTAACAAAACAGGTAGAATGAAGGAGATGACTACTACATCTGATGACGTTTCAGTTTATTAACTGTTTTCAAGTCACTTATACATATATATATATATACCGGGCACGTGCCCCCATGTCAGCCCACCGGGAACCGGAGATATCGCCTCACACTCACATACAGGGCCATCTCTCATTCTATTGCTCCATATATCTCTAACCTTATCTCCATTCATACACCCTCCCGCCTTCTACGGTCGGCCGACGACTGTCGTCTCTCCTCCACCCTGATCACTGCTTCCCATGCTAGAGAACAGGACTTTGCCCGTGTTGCACCCCTTCAGTGGAACGCACTCCCTCGCTCCATTAGACTCTCCCCGACCTTGCATAGCTTCAAACGGGCACTGAAAACTCACCTATTCATCCCTTCCACTGCATAAACTAGCTGGTTCTCCGACCCCTTGCCTGTTCACATCCTGCTATCTAACCACCACCCACTTGCTTGCACCTCTTGTAATCTGTCTGTCTCCCCTTCCTTATAGATTGTAAGCTCCTCCGAGCAGGGCCCTCTTCCCTCCTGTTGTCAAAGCCCTCTTCTCTTCACATTTCACTCACAGCTCTCCTATACTCCAACACTCAGTGACCATCTTCGTCCGCATACTCATCTCCATCATTGGCCTCAAGCCTCTAGTTGTATGTTGATTGAGTCCTCAGTACTTATATTTAAGCTGTAATGTGATCTGTGGCGCTGTTTATTTGTACTGTATTTTTGTTATTTATTCAATGTTATGCCAAGTTTTGTCTCCCTGTATTGTTCCTTTGTATGGCGCTGTGAAACACTTGTGGCGCCTTATAAATAAAATGATAATAATAAAAAAATAATCGCCTGGCAAAGCTGTAACGTTTTTCCCCATAGGATAATATGGGACCCGTTAATTCCGACCCCCACCTGGTTTTGACGGCTGCCAGTTCCCCCCCTGGCATCACAGAAGCTTGTTGTTGATCTCATTAAATTCCAAATCGCTGGGCCTTCAATATGATACCAAGCTGGTCCATATCGGTCAATAGGTTCCAGAGATATTGGGGGTTTAACCGATTTTTTTATTTTTGAAATGTAATTTCATGGCTGTTCATGTGCTTTGAGGGCAGATTACTCTGGAACCAAACGTTCCAGTGTCACTGGACCAAATCATTCAAAGCCCACTCAAAAGTTATTCAATATGAAACTGGTCTCATGTAAATGGGTCAGTTGGTTCCGAAGATATAGCCGGTTAAATGAGATAACTGGTTAAAGAGGTGGTTTTCTCTCCCCCTCACACCAGAAAATGCAGGGACTAGGCTGGTGTAAAAGGGGCCAACCTGGGAAAGCATTTTCTGGTGTGAAAGGGGTATTATATCAAATAGCCAGGACCTGCAGTGCTCTGAATGCAGCCAGGCTCTGCCACTGTCAGTGGCTATCACTTCTGCCTGGCGACGGCTGTCCCCCATTTACCGCAAGCATGTATTCCCCCTTGGCAATGAGCATGTAATCCCAACGAATTGTGAGGCATTATGTGAATTCTGTCTCAATTCGTGTGGCATTATGTGAATGTTGGCTCAATCCGTGTGGCATTATGTGAATGTTGGCTCAATACGTGTGGCATTATGTGAATGTTGCCTCAATCCGTGTGGCA
This sequence comes from Crinia signifera, assembly GCF_055691185.1. Lineage (NCBI taxonomy): Eukaryota > Metazoa > Chordata > Amphibia > Anura > Myobatrachidae > Crinia > Crinia signifera. The sequence goes on along the minus strand of NC_139217.1, from coordinate 427,649,437 downwards.
TTATGTGAATGTTGGCTCAATCCGTATGGCATTTTATGAATTTTGGCTCAATCCATGTGGCATTATGTGAATTTTGTCTCAATCCATGTGGCATTATGTGAATTTTGTCTCAATCCATGTGGCATTATGTGAATTTTGACACAATCCATGTGGCATTATTTTAATTTTGGCTCAATCCATGTGGCATTATGTGTAAGGGGCAAGTATAATGGGGTCTAGTATTTTGTTGCATGATGTGTAGAAGTTGTATATGGTGTGGTACACTACACTCAAGGACATGCCCCATGTTGAGTGACCACACCCCCTTTTCCGGAGCGCGCCTTCGGTGCACGCACAACTACATGCTTCACCTTTGTCGCCATGGTGGGCCTGCATACTTTAAATGCCAGGGCCTATTTTTAATCCCATTCCCACCCTCTCTCTGCTGCTCTCTTAGCATGTACACTGGCACCACTAACACCGCCCCTCCCCCACCCAAACCCTCTTTTATCATGGTGCCCCCCCCTGTCATTTTATCCTGTATGTATGTATGTATGTATGTATGTATGTATGTATGTATGTATGTATGTATACATACATATATATACATATATATATACACACACACACACACACACACATATATATGCATACATACATACACGCACACACACAATATCCTGCCTGGCACTCCGATGTCCTAAATCTGGGTTACTTTCTTAGGGGTGAGTCCATTCTATATGTCCGTAGGAAAGTAGGTGGCACACAATAGGCTCCAAACTTATTAAGAAAAGTACTGGTGCAGTTTAATACATATATTCTCATGAGAAACGTGGATTATCACCGAAACGGCCCGTCAGGGCAGTAATGTGGATTGAACTTGAAAATGTATTGCTGATTTCAGCTACTGCTGTTACGGATGCCACCTGGGCGCTGGGTGTAACTACCGGAGGCTGGAAGCTAGAGATCAGGCGTGAACCCGTGACCGCTGTTTAGGACGGCCACGGCGAACCCTACACTCTCTCTGTTGAGCACCTCGGGCAGATGACAAACCCCTGCGAATGGCAGTCTTCACCTGTTGCCGCCATGTCCGAAGGAGCGAGTTATGCCCGCTCCAACCCCGATGCAGCTAGATCTATGAGGGGACAAAGAGCTTGCAATCGTCAGAGGTTGGCTCAAGAGGAATGACTAGCTAATGGGCCTATGCTGGTAATGACCCCTATCTGCCGGCACCAGGCCAAGGACGGGAATGCGACCCAGTCACAGACACAAGAGAGAGCGGAAGGGAATCTCCACGGAAAAGTAACAAGAGCTGAAAGCGAATCCCCAAAACCAATAACCAGAATAAACAGGAACACCCTGCCTACCCCAATCCCCAAAACCAATAACCAGAATAAACAGGAACACCCTGCCTACCCCAAAGTACTAAGGAAGGGTAAAGAGAACAGAAATAAGGAACTGGTAACCACCAGAGAGGGAGACAGGCTGCACCCACAGAGGGGTGGAGGCCTGTGCCCTCAAATAAAACAAACAGGCTAATAGCCAAAAAGATGGTAACACTGGCCGGTTGGCTGCCGGCAAATAAAGGTAAACACCAGGCTCCACTGGAGCACTTACGTGACCTGAGACAGATGATGGAACCTGAGCTGCCTGCAGGGTCACGAAGGGACCAACAGGCACAGACCTGGAACAGAGTCTGGGAGCTGATAACCAGGGCGGGCAGCAGGACTGCTGGAGAACCCTAGCAAGAGACTCCAAAAGAACTGAAAACCACCGGGGACCAGAAACAGCTTGGCAGAGCTGCAAACGTAATGGGACCCAGAATGAGATGAAGGAACTGGGAGCTGAGCTGCAGAGGATATATCCTGAGATCCAAACAGCAGATCGGAACAAGGAACCAGGTAGCGAAGCTGAGAGCTGACAGAGAGTTCCCTGCACAGGAAGCAGGAACTAAACATTGGTTAACAGGAAGCTATCACTGGCAGAGTATTGCAGGAGAGCCTGCCCTATAAAGGGCTCAGGTGATTAATTACACCTGAAGATCCAGGGAGCTCCCAGGCTTGTGCTTAACGAGCTAATTACCTCACAGCCTTGTGAATAATTGCTCACAGAATATTGAGCTGATGTGGCACAGACCTGCCACTGGAGGCCACCAGTGAGTCAAATGCTGAACACAAATTGTTAATCCGGCCCTGCCTACCAGGAGGTGACCACAAAATGCTGACTCCCCTCAGTGACACAAGCAAGGTTTCACTCCCCTGGAGTGAGGTAATTGGGGGCTTCCATGCAAAGCCATACCCCCTTTAGTGATGTCAGCAGGGCTGCTGCAAGGTCACACACTTTGCACAAAAAATACAGATGACAATACAAAATAGTAAATACAATTAATGCAAACAGTCCGTGCAACAAAACAATAATATCACCTAACCTACCCTTTTCACGAGGGCCTGAATTTTCAGAACTTACTTTTTTTTCTAATTAACAAATGTCAGATTCTAGTTAAAAAACTTTTGCCCCTCATAGACATCCTTAACTTTGAGATAGGCAGACACAGTGCCTCTCACCCGAAATCCCTATCAAAGCATGGACCCAGGGCCAGAACAGGCTTTTCCCTACCCTCCCGGAATGGCCGGGAGCCTCCCGGAAATCGGGTCCTTCTCCCGGCCCCCCGGGAAGGTGGGCAAGTCTCCCGCATTCTGCTAATTGCCCCCGCTCCCCCTCGCCCGCTTGTGTAATTACCTGAAATCGCGGGACCGCAGAGAGGAGGTGGGGCTAAAATGATACAATCGCTGCATTTTGGGTCATTTAAGCCCCGCCCCCTCTCCGCGGCCAGCGAATCACGGCGTTTTCTGGCATGGAGCAGGGCCAAGTGATGTCAGCCTTTCCCCCGCCCCCCAGACGTGTTGCCTCTCCGGGCTTCTCCCGGAGAGGTGAATTTAAAAGTAGGCAAGAATGGGCCAGAATGTACTCATCCATGCTACCGATATAATAGGATAGGGCCCACATGGTGACTGCACACCAGCCCTGTCCTTTCTCAGTATGCCCCTCACGACTGGTGTCCACCTCTGTCTCATTAATATAACTCAAGGGATCATCAATCTCTTTGACTGATATTGTGAAAGCAGCAGCAGCATGAATTAACCCTTTGAGTGCATTTGAGAAAATTGCCAAGCAAATATTTTTATTCCACATAATGACCTGTAATCAGGGCCAGTGCATGGCACCGGAGCGCCCCAGGCGGGGGTGACGCCTCAGTGCTCACCCGCCCCGGCGCTCGCCATCGCTGCGTGCGGGGGGGGGGGGGGTGCGGCAGTCGCCACCCCCGTCGTGCGCCCCCCCTGATGGAGCGGAGGTGACTGCGCTGATCCCCCCTCTCCCCTCCCCTCCCTGCAATGCCCGGGCTGTACATCACCTCACCCGGCACCCTCCGTTCCCCTCCCCTCACGGAGGAGGGGACGGAGGGTGCCGGGTGAGGTGATGCACAGCCCGGGCATTGCAGGGAGGGAAGGGGAGAGGGGGGTCAGCACGGTCACGGGGGGGGGGGGGGTAGAGTTGCTTACCTCCATGGGGGGGACGGGACCTCCTGCTCCTTTCTTCCGCCCTCCAGTGGCCGGCGCCCTAGGCAAATGCCTAAGGCTGCCTAGTGGTGGCGCCGGCCCTGCCTGTAATGTTTACCTTTTATAGGAAATATAATCTTTTTTTACACAACATTTTTTTATTTGAATTTATATAACAAATGTGAGCGACGCCTGCATTTTTAGCTGATATTTTGCATCACTCACAGAGCTGTTGCAACTCATATTTTCTCTCAGAGATGTTGGCACTGAAAGGGTTAATACTATTTGATAAACTGACATTTCTGCCTGGCCACAGGAATATGGTGAATGCGGGTAGTCTACCGCTGTAAAGATAGAGAGGACAATTTATTTGACTTTGCCGAAGAAATCAGTATGACAGCTCTCATCTGCTGAATATTTCTAGGAAGGCAAAATACATCTTTATTCCAAGTAGCCTAAGGAGGATATATTTCCCTTTAATGCAGGTATGATTTCTAGGAAAGCGTCTCTTTGTCCTGGTAGAACCAGAAGACGGCCAGCACCCACTGCTCCCCCTCAATCCACACACCTTGCATAAATCATCTAAGGAGAAAAATGTGAGTTCTGTATTTAAAGAACCTACATCCTCCTCTTCCTAATTATTAATAGCGCAGCTTTCTATTCAGAGACCTAAAGACTGGAAGATGCTTTTAATACTGCAGTTATTTTTAGACGTTATAATCCAATATATGTGACTTCATACTTTCTCTATGTGACACTGGGCAAGTTGATACATCTCTCAATCACTCAAACATGGAATGAGGTCATAATATTATTATAATTATTATGATACAGAAGTCTCTGCTACATAATCTAATAGAGTCCCGCTATCATGACCAGCCTATGTAACACAGCTAAACTCATACTCGGTCATAGGAAAGACCCTTCAGCTCTCAAAATAGACAAGGAAATGATGATTTATATCAATGTATATCAATGTACACAATTCAGCATACTACATATCAGTGGCGTAAGTTCGTCCCAGTTGCCCAGAGGCAAGATGAATATTGGTGCCCGCGCCCCCCCCCCCCCCCCCCCACACACACAATGTTAATCAAAATATATATAGTCTGTTATGAAATATACATTATATACTGTATATACAGAGAGAGAGAACACATATATATTTCAGAACTCAGCCAAAGAAGCGATATTGATGGCTTTCAATGAATGAATTTAAACTGGCAGAGGTGAAGAGGTGCCCCCTTGAGAGCAGGAGCCCGGCGGCAGATGACTCCATTGCCTCCCAGAGTTCTGCCTCTGCTACATATATAAAGGTACAGTTTAGTATAAAAATATCAGGTCTTATATTACAGTCACCTCTGTCTGAAATCCCTACAGAATAAAATAAATCGGACCATGATGTACGACAACTTTCACATTAGTGATGATTCAATAAATAAGGTAACATGACCTCTCATTGTGTAATCAATATTGTGGTCCTGGCATAATTCTTTATTCACCTAGGGGTTTATTTACTTAGATGGGAGTTCTACGGATGATGAGATGTTATGGGCAAAAAATTGGCGATGAAGTTGAGCTGCTGATGTGCCCTTTAGATACAGAAATCTAACATCTTACAGGAAGTATCCAATGACAGTTTACCTTTGACAATAACTACAAATGAACTCTAAAGGTGCTCATACACTGCTGCGATGTCTCGCAGCAGTGTACGGACACCCGATACCCTGCGAGCCGCCAAAGACCTTCCCAGGGGCGGCAGGGACGCATGTGATCCGTCACAATTTGTTGCGATGGATCGCATGCATCCCTGCTTCCCGGCCGTCTCCCCACCAGGAGGGAGGTCCAATGTCGGGTGGTTGGACAGCCAGCAGGTTCGACCACCAAGCACAGGTCTGATGCGCACGGGACCGTGCATCGGACCCGACGGCATGTCAGGGACAGCCGATTTAACGTCCCGATTGGTCGCAATCGGCCGAAATCGTACCAAATCGGCTCAGAGTATGGGGCCTTTAATATAACAACTAGAGAATAGTAAGACATTAAAAGCATACACAACTGCACATTACCCATTACATATTTGCACACCACACATTTATAGTTCTTACAGCTGTACAGGTACATGTTTATGCATTTAGACTTTGGGCAATATACCTGGAATTTTACACTTGCATTTTTCATTGTACTTCGATCCCATCTTCTGTTTTGACATTATTTCCTTTTGTTATTACTGTATGTCAATAAAATTATTTTGTACAGGAAAATGAAATACCACATATACCATTAATCTTTGCAGATGTCAGTGGAAAACATCAAATTATAAAATCTGTTTTCAAAACAGAACCATGGTGTAATATTAACAGATTTAGGGTGGGTATAAGAAGAATTTGATGTGTTGTGACAAGAAGATACATCTGTAATGATTACTACAAATGTTCTTCTCAGCATCAGTTTACAAAGCAGGGATTGCATAATGGGCACTGTTAGCAAAATACAGTTTAATATTAGATGAGTTATAGCTTCGTTTAGCTGCTTGACAAGTATTGTCAAGAGCAGCGATCAAGAACATCTGTCAACAGGGTTGGATGCAGTGCAGTACAACCCGCACATGGGCCCTGATTCTAGTCTGATTGGTCCAACTGCGTGTTCGCGATGTTGAAGCTCACTTCTGTGCATGTGCAGGGCTTCTGTGCGGGCGCATTCGGAGACTTGCATATAGGGAACCCAATCCCGGGGCATTTTTTCAATCCCGGGATTGATAAAAAGACTGCCCCACAATAACTTACATTTGAGGGGTTGCTGGGTGGGGGGACGGGTCGTCCATGCCGCTGGGTGCTGGCTGGGTGCGGGCTGGCGTGCTGGCTGGGCGGGTGGATGCGCTGGCTGGCTGGGCGGGCGCGCTGGCTGGGTGGACGCGCTGGCTGGCTGGGCGCGCTGGCTGGGTGGCGTGGCATCACAATGCCGGGCGCGACCTCTGCCTGCGCAGCGTGACCTCTGATCTCACGCTGAGAGGTCACGCTGCGTGGTGCTGCCGGCAGAAGTCGGGCAGCGTCTGACCGATACTCAGACGCTGCCCGGCATTAGACTGCGTTTTGGGGGCCAAATTCCGGGATCCCGACGATCCCGGGATTGGCCACCCTACTTGCATAGTCTCCGTGGTGCTTGCACGGGGGAAGGGGGGGTAGGAGGGGGAGGCTGGCTGGCTGGCTGCTAGGGGCTGGCCTCTGACATCACCGGAGGTCAGCTGCCCGCCCAGTTCTCGGAGCAGAGACTTACTTAGATTTGCAAGCACTAACATACAGAGGTTGGCATAGATCAAAGGATTTTGGGCCTGCATGCTACCCTGGGAATGGATGTATATGCAAAACATCCATTTGCATTGAGGTGGGTGTATTTGCTGGGCGGCGGGCATTCACACGCCAGGCGGCGGTGTTACAACGCTCGCTAAGCAGTGAACTACCGCTGCTTAGCGTGCCAACCTGAATCAGGCACATGGTGTAGAGCAGCAGTTCTTAAACTCTGAGTCCTGACCCCAAAGTGGGTCCCAACCTTCTCAGCATGGGGTCGCGACTCCATGTTGCTGACCATCAGGCTGATGACTTTTCTAATCTCAGTCAGTGATTCAAGAAGTCTGAGAAATCTGTTGAATTGTCTGTTATTTAGACTCCTCCCATCATTTTGTGCCTACACAATGCTGCCATGTATGTGCTGCCTGCTGACGACACATGTGATGTGATGACCTTCTGCAGGGTCCCAGAACAAAATAGCTTGAGGGCCACTGGTGTAGAGTAGATCTCATGGGTCATAGTGAAGTAATGTACCCACACACAGGCACGCCATCAGGAATTTTGGGGCCTGGGTCTCATTTCCAGTCCTGCCCACACAGACGCAAAACAGCTTTTCTTTTCACTTTCTTGATATGAAAAGACTCTTGGAGAGGGATCTGAAGATCCCTCTACATGAAAAAAATGAGATACTGCAACCTATAGGCTGACATTGGCTCTTGTGGACAAGCTCTGAAAAACTAAGCTTTGGAGATTGCTAAATTGGGCATTTTTGCATCCACATAGAGAGTGCTGCTGAGTGGATGGTTGTAAAGGCAACAGAAGGTCTCCACCAAAGGTTTCTTCATATGTACTTGCCATCTTGGTGCCTATTTATCACTTAATATTTGTGACATATCCCCAGAAAACACTTTTTTGGGGGTATACCCACAGTATTACCCTAATGTATGACAGATGGAGCAGATATCTCCAATACAGCACAAGCAGCCCCCAAATGATTTCTATAGAGAATGTGAAGCTGTCCAGTTGGCCACAGCACCTAGCGTCATCTGAAGGAATTTTGTTCCTTTGTGTTCCAGGAGATCAGTGAGGAGGAATATCCAGATGGATGGGTTAGAGCTGGGGTAGCCAACCCTAGTCCTTGAGAGCTACCAACAGTGCATGTTTTGCAGGTCTCCTCACAGAACCACAAGTGAGCTAATTAGCTCCATCTGTGGATCTTTTAAAATGTGTCAGTGATTAATGAGTGCAGCTACCACTGGGTTAGAGGCATGATTAGGGTTGCCATCTCTCCGGGATTTCCTGGATTCTCCCTGAATTGGTTGCAACCCTCCAGGACGTTTTTGCAGTCTCCCGGATTCTGGGATTCTCCCGGGGTGGGGGTGGGGGGGGGGGGGGGGGGGGGAATCTCCAGGAATCGAAGATGCCTGAGGTGGCAACCCTAGGCATGATGCCACCATTCCCATCTTCATGGCCCTGCCACTCCACAATAAAATACCTTAATTTGATGGTTACATTGCAGGGGTGGAGTCAGGATGATGTGATTTTTAGGAAATCACATATGTCTCCACCATACGTCACAGGAAATGTGGAGCAATGCGGGAGCGATGTCTACCAGAGTTTTCCAGAATTACTGGTGGTTCAAATTTGCAGGGGAGAGCAGGAGCCCGGTGGCAGATGACTCCATGGCCTCCCAGAGTTACGCCTCTGATTCTAGTTATTAAGCTTCTAGAATTAAAGTTTTATTTTAATCTAAAACCAAGGTTTTTTTTTTCACCTTAATACCAATCGTACTTTAAATCTAGCAGCTACATTCCTGGAATTGCATCAGGACCTACAACTTCATGCACATTACATTTTGGCTATATATAAATGTGGACATTCAATCGATTATTGGCTAAGGCTAACTGAGTAAAGAATTGGACAATCAATAGCTGTGAAAGAGCAGCAATAATTGGTATGTCCAAAAAGTGAAATCTTTAAGCATGCCTAGAAGATGTGATAATTGCTGTTCGGATCCGACAGCGGATATACTCGCCATTAAGGTATGTATACTTTCGATTTGATTTTTTTTTTTTCATTTGGCCTTTGATTTTTCGATTTGGTCTTTGCTTTCCATTTGATTTCATATTTTGCATTCAATATCGATATCGATGTGCATTCTAGACACAGTGACATTCAATTTACTGGATCGAATTCAATATTTCCTTGTCTGCATGGTCTATTTTTCTTTTCGATATAGAGAAAACGAATGTGGATCGAAAGCTTCTTAAAACCATTCGATTTCGATTTGATTTTATCTGTCTATTCCGCACAGAGAAAAGGTGTTCAGTTCTCATTATCAACCCTTGGTTGGTTGTTTTACAACAAAGTATTGTGTCTCATTCTATAAATTTATATCTGTCTTTCACTGTTTGAATAAGTCTTTGGCTTGGTGGAAAATGGACTTTACTTAAATCTGCTTTTTAGGAATGACCTACTGTGGGGTTACACAGAGGTTCCGGACACGCAGTTAGCCTTTCTCTGAGTTAATACATATATGGTATTTCCTCATCACTTGGTTGTGACACATTTTATAGCTAAAAAAAAAAAAATGGTGCAATGCGGCAAATCTATTAAAATAAAACAGCATATGGTCACATCCATTCTAAACGTGTTGGTATTGGTTATATTAAGTTCTTAACACTTCATAATTACCAGTAGCTAAGATCAGACGCACTCACCCACACAGAAATGACACCCACAGCTCACAGCAAACATGTCCTGGCCGTCCCTGTGCATTTCCTGAATTCTGTGGTACAGCCGGGGCGAGCGCAATGTGTGGGCTCATGCCAAATCATTTATCCTGCAAAGCACACATATACTACTAAACATCCCATTGCTCCTGGGTGTAATGAATGCTATGTGTAATAGGACAACTAGCCTATACACCTTATACTGAAAACAGACTTCTGCTAAACTTCTATTACTATTGAGTGTAAAGTTGTCATAGCCACATTATAAATCATAAGAAGTATGTAGGGCCTTATTATGGTTGGCTATATCAAGAACATGTCTGGGTACATCCTTTAAGGCTTCAAAACAAACCTAATACCCAATAATAATCGAAATGATCTGGATTTCACTTACTGTGGTAATATTTCCTATTACACCAAATCCCCATTCCCCTCTCTGACCAGCACCTTTTCTCTTTTACTATCTCTCACTCCTTCTCTACCTTTGCCTCCCAAGGCAACCATCAGTGTTCATAACATTTAGGCTAGCAACACTGTATCCTTAGCCTCCCTACTGTGATCCCTTCTCTCCTCTATTCGCTCCCTCTTTCTCTCTAGCCCTGAACAAGTCATTTCCCTATATTATTATTATAATTTTATTTATAAGGCACCACAAGTGTTTCGCAGCGCCGTACAAAGGAACAGTAAAGGGAGACAAAACAGTATTACATTGAATAAATAACAGAAATACAGTACAAATAAAGAGCGCCACAGTTCAATACACATTACAGCTTAAATATAAGTAGTGAGGACTCAATCAACATACAACTAGAGGCTTGAGGCCAATGATAGAGATGAGTATGCAGACAAAGATGGTCACTGAGTGTTTGAGTATAGGAGAGCTGTGAGTGAAATGTGAAGAGAAGAGGGCTTTGACAACAGGAGGGAAGAGGGCCCTGCTCGGAGGAGGTTACAATCTAGTAGGAAGGGGAGACAGACAGATTACAAGAGGTGCAAGCAAGTGGGTGGTGGCTAGATAGCAGGATGTAAACAGGCAACGGGTCGGAGAACCAGTTAGTTTATGCAGTGGAAGGGTACGCTTTGATGAATAGGTGAGTTTTCAGTGCCCGTTTGAAGCTTTGCAAGGTTGGGTAGAGTCTAATGGAGCGAGGGAGTGCGTTCCACTGAAGGGGTGCAGCACGGGCAAAGTCCTGTACTCTAGCATACAATATCTCCATTATTTGGTGCTCTTGACTCTGTTGCTCTGGCAATTGCTAATCACCGAAGCAGATCCACACCTCACTCTGGCACTACATATGCACCAGAAAGAAACTAGCAATAGTGGACAAAAACTTGCTCCAATCAATACTTCCCCCATTTAAAGTGTATCAAATGACAATACTGCCCTCTCTCTATCTAAAGTAAACTGTCATATTTCAGGAACCTTATTACCTCCCAGACTCTAAATCACTGTTGTCTTTCTGCCACTATTGAGTCCTTCCTCTGCCAGCCCCCTCCTCACCTCTTCACTCTGCACTTGACTTTGACACCCACGTCACATCTAAAATTGACTTCATACGTCAGGACGTCACATCTCGCCAGACCCTCAGCACCCCACTCCCATGAAGCTCCTTGCATAGTACCAACTCTGACATCTTTCTACCTTGAATCTGTAGATGAAGTTAAGGCCCTCAACTGGACCTTCCACCTCCCCCTTAATCCTGTCCGCTCCCGCCTCCTCTGCTATCTATCTCATGTTGCCTGTGCCAGTCATGCCCAACTCTCCAATCTCTTCCTCTAAACAGGCACTATACCCTCTGCATTCAAACATTTCTATTTTTTTTTAGATTGGTAGATTTTACAGCTAACCCTGAAAAATATGCAATGTGGCCTTAACAGAAGCTAAGTATTTGGGTTACGTGCACTACCTTTCAAATGTTTGTGGTCACCCAGACAATGTTGTGTTTTACATGAAAACTCCACTGTATTTATCAAATGAGTTGCAAAATGAATAGAACATATAGTCAAGACATTGGCAAGGTTAGAAATAATGATTTTTATTTGAAATAATAATTTTGTCCTTCATTTGTTGATGTAATCTGAAGAAATTTCACCCCACGCTTCCGGAAACAAGTTGGATTGGCCACTTCTTGCATACCATACGGTCAAGTTGCTCCCACAACAGCTTAATGGAGTTGAGATCAGGTGAATGAGCTGGCCACTCCATTACATACAGAATACCAGCTGCCTGCTTCTTACCTAAATAGTTATTGCATAATTTGGTGGTGTGCTTGGGGTCATTGTCCTGTTGGAGGAGGAAATTGGCTCCAATCAAGTGCTATACACAGGGTATGGCATGGTGTTGCAATATGGAGTGATAGTTTTCCTTATTCAAAATCCCTTTTACCTTGTACACATCTCCCACTCTACCAGCACCAAAGCAGACCCGGATCATCACAATACCTCCACCATGCTTAACAGATGGCGTCAGGCACTCTTCCAGCATCTTTTCATTTGTTCTTTGTCTCACAAATGTTCTTAGGTGTGAGCCAAACACCTCATACTTGATTCGTATGTCTGTAACACTTTTTTTAAATTTTCCTCTGTCCAGTGTATGTGTTCTTTTGGCCATATAAATCTTTTCCTTTTATTGGCCAGTCTCAGATATGCCACTCTGCCTAGAAGGCCAACATCCTGGAGTCCCGTCTTCATTGTAGGTTGACACTGGCATTTTGTGGGTACCACTTAATGAAGCTGCCAGTTAATGTATTTGTTTTTTTGCTCAGTTGTGCACCAGGGTCTCCCATTTCTCTTTCTACTCTGGTTAGAGCCTGTTTGTGCTGTTCTATGAAGGGAGTAGTACAAACTGTTGTAGGAAAGTTAAGTTTTTGGGCAATTCCTCGCATGGAATAGCCTTCATTTCAAAGAGCAAGAATAGACTGTTGAGTTCTCTTTTTTCTGGTCATTTTGAGAGCAAAATTGAACCCACAAATGGGATGCTCCAGATACTCAACTAGCTCAAAGGAAGGCCAGTTTTATAGTTTATCTAACGAGCAAACCTGTTTTCATAATTGCACAAGGGTTTTCTAATCATCCATTAGTCTTCTAAACACAATGTACCATTAGAACACTGGAGTGATGGTTGCTGGAAATGGGCCTCTATGCACCGATATAGATGTTCCTTTAAAAATCAGACGTTTGCAGCTAATATAGTCATTTTCCATATTAGCGATGTATAGAGTATATTTCTTAATAATTTATTGAAAAAAAAAACAGTGCTTTCTTTAAAAAAATAAGGACATTTCTAAGTGACTTTTGAACGGTAATGTCGTTGGACAGGGTTAGGTGAAACCTCAAATAGGAAAGGTTGAGGCAGTTTAAAATTGGCCATTGACTAAGACCAAGGAACATCTGAAAAGCTTCCTGGCCTTGGTAGGTTATTCCTGGTGGGATGCAGATAAGACGACGATGTCGAGGTTGACAGTCAATAGGTCAAAAGCACAAGGTCGGCATTGACAAAAGGTTGACAGGGCAATGGCCAACACATTGAATTGTCAACATGAGTTTTTTTTACCATTTACTTTTTTATTACCATCCATGTGGATTTGGATTGGGAACGGTGAAGTGTGACATGTGCAGCGGTAGCAGAGCGAGGCACATGGCCTGTAACGATGGTGCGTGGTACACTAATTCAATGTGATTAAGTGTCGACATGCACAAGGTCGGCATTGACCAAACCTTGACAGAAGCGAAAGGTCGACATGGCAATGGTCAACACATGAAAAGGTCAACATTGGATTTTATTTTTCACGTGTTAATTGACACCAAATATAGTGGAAACATGTTAACCTTCTCATGTGTTGACCTTTGCCGAGGCAACCTTTTGGCATCAACTTTGTTGGCCTGATATTCGACAACCAGAGAACCCAATAGTACTTTTGTCTGAGATCCATATGTACAGTATGTACACAACAGACTACCTGTGCACTCCCCTATTTACTATCACAATAGCTTGGCACGGGTGTAGGTGTATGTCAGGACGGGAGAGTAATGCTGAGCACATTGTAATTACTCTCAGAAATACAATAAGTGCTCAAAGCCCCACTGAGTAAATACTTGTTTTAGCAACCAAGTGTAACAATACGATACATACATGTATCACAGCTATAAAACAAAAAGCCGGGGGGGGGGGGGGGGGGGGGGGTACGTGTTTCCTAGAATGGCGCCCACGATATTGATCTTAGGCATCGCAAGGAAATAAATTGCGTCGGTCGCATCGCATGCGGCCAAAAAATCGGCATGCGATGCGACCGACGCGATTACCGCGATTTTACATGGGGAACAAAGTTTAAATGGCCCAATTGATCCGATTTCACATAGGGAACAATGTTAAATGGCCCACAGACCCCAAATAGCCACCCTGAAATGTGAAATGCCCCCCCCCAATTGTTAACGCCACCCCACGATCAACGTCAACCAGAAGCGTGGCGAGGGGCGTCGGTAGCGGTCCTCCCAACCTTTTGATACCCCACTATCCACATCGGCGTGGAGTTGAGAATAGAAAGTGTGACGAGCGCAGCGAGCCACCGAGCCCGAAGCGTGGCAAGCGGACGCAGATACCTTCACAGCTATACACGTCCCCTTGCGGGCTTCACAGGTATCCGCGTCCCCGCGCGGGCTCGCCATGCTTCGGGCTTGGTGGCTCGCTGCGCTCGCCACACTTTCTATTCTCAACTTCCACACAAGACCTGGATAGTGGGGGTATAAAAAAGGTCGGAGGACGTGTACCGCCGCCCCTCGCGAGCTCGCTGCGCTCGCCACGCTTCGGATTGACGTGGATCGTGGGGTGGTGTTAACAATTGGGGGGGCCATTTCACACTTTCAGGGTGGCTATTTTGGGGTCTGTGGCCATTTAACATTGTTCCCTATGTGAAATCGGGTCAATTGGGCCATTTAACATTGTTCCCTATGTAAAATCGTAATCGCGTCGGACGCATCGCATGTGATTTTTTTGGCCGCATGCGATACGACCGGCGCGATTTACATTTTACCGGTACCGGGTGTGTTTTAACAGGACAGTAGGGTGAAAGCAAAGCAATCTACAAGTGCTACACATTTGCCGAATCTACTACAACACTTGTTTAATATTTGATTTCCATTATAAAAAGACTGCCATAAGTGTGAACTTCAGTCTGCAAAAGATGACTAAAGCCCCATACACACTAGGTGATATTGTGAACAATGGGGCTTAAGTTGAGAAGTCAAAACTTCAGATAAAATCTCCTATATATTTGGCTACATCTGTCACTCAAAGTGGGTGTCTGTGTCTATAACGCTCTGTTCCTGGACTTTCCTCTTAATGTGTGATTGCCTTCATCTGTGCTGAACACCTTTCTGAGAAATTAACCTGTTTAAAACAGGTGATGGCAATCATACATTAAGGGGAAGTCTAGAAACAGAGCATTGTGTCCCTCCTGGAGAGGGTCATGTTGGGAGGTATGTGACAGAGAACCAGCCCCGTGAGCCCACAGACAGTGCCAGACACCCACTGCCTTTCCCATGTTGCCCAGCACTGCTACTCCACAGCCACCAGGTGAGCGCCCCCCTCCCGCGATTTGCGGCAAAACCTCCCCCCCGCGCGCCCCCCCAACCCGCGATTCGCGGCAAAAACACCCGCTCCCCCGCGACCCCCCCTACCGCGAATCGCAGCAAAAACACCCCGCGACCCCCCCTCCCGCGATTCGCTGCAAAAAGAACCCCCCACGACCCCTCCCGCAATTCGCGGCATAACCACCACCCCGCGACCCCCCTCCCGCGAATCGCGGCAAACCCTCCCCCGTTACACCCCCCCCCCCGATTCGCAGAAAAAACACCCCCCCCCGCGACCTCCCTCCCGCGATTCGCGGCAAATAGAACCCCCCGCGACCCCCCCTTGCACGATTGGCGGCACCCCCCCTGCGACCCCCCTCCCGCGATTCGCGGCACACACCCCCCCCCCCACCGCAATTCGCAGCAGCCCCAGGATTAAATGGCACATGCAAAACACTGACATGGCTATGGTCGACAATGAAAAAGGTTGACATGAGTTTTTGAAGATTTATTTTTAATTTTTTAATTTTTTCATATTCATTGTCATGTGTCGACATGGACACCAATGAAGTGGCACACTTATGTCAACATTTACATGTGTTGACCTTTCTGTGTTGATTTTTTGTTGTGGCGATTCGCGTCACACACCCCCGCAACCGCCCCTCCGCGATTCGCGGCACCCCCCGTGACCCCCCACCTCCCGCAATTCACGGCAACCCCCCACCGGAACCCCTGTGAACCCCGCCTCCCGCGATTCGCGGCACCCACCCCCGCGACCCCCCCTCCCGCAATTCGCGGCACCCCCCCGTGATTCGCGGCAGCTCCAGAATTAAATTGCACATGGAAACCACTGACATGGCTATGGTCGACAATGAAAAAGGTTGACATGAGTTTTGAAGTTTTTTTTA